>NC_063055.1:5712500-5965000 GCF_018812025.1 Megalobrama amblycephala | reverse complement strand
CAAAAAACAAACAAACAAAATAACGACTTTATTCATCAATATCTAGTGATGGGCGATTTCAAAACACTGCTTCATGAAGCTTCGAAGCTTTATGAATCTTTTGTTTAGTTAAAAGTCCAAATTAACTTTCTCTCAATGAAGGCCTCACTGAGCCATCGGATTTTATCAAAAATATCTTAATTTGTGTTCTTACGGGTTTGGAACGATATAAGGGTGAGTAATTAATAACATAATTTTCATTTTTGGGTAAACTAACCCTTTAAGTTTAACTGAAACTGGGTTGGGATTTCTATTTCCCAGCATGCTTTGCCCATGGCATTCAAATTTTTTGAGTTTAGCCAACTTATTCAGGTTTACAGTGTGGAAACGGTCATATTTCACCCCAATATCAATATATTTTTCAAAATATTATTTTCTCTAAAGAAAAGGAACTCTGTTTTTAAGACCCATGTTTTTTGTTTGACATTAAGCACATTTTTCTCCCACATTCTCATTACTAATGCATCCTGATGTTTTGTTTTTGAGCTTTTTTATATTTCTCATTATTCTCTATGATCATTCCCATTAAATGTTCATTACAGTAATTAAAATTCATCCTGTCCTGAAAGAATCCTTTTTTAAATCAGCATAAATCCAGCACAATAAATACTAAGATGATCCTTAAATCCATGATTATTTTCTTCTATTACAGTAATGAGAATTGGGTTGGTGCTATATTGTCAAGTAATGTCATAATGAGACCTAAAACAATATAAATATATTTTTCTTTTGATTTTTGAGTGAAATGTGTTCTTGACAGGTTTCATGACATTCACCCGTTCATTCTACTTCATTTCTGAAGAAATGCAATTTTTTAATACATCGTGTCATTTTTACTTTATTCTACCTGTGAATTTTCTTTGTGATTGTATTTAGTAATACTGGTATATAATTAGAGCCTGAGGAAATAGAAACCATCATAAATACATGTGATACAGATAAAGATGTTGTTTGAGCCGCACAGCGACCTTTGTGCCATTCTTAAAGGGATAGTTCACCCAAAATTGAAAATTTACTCACACTCAAGTTGTTTTAATCCTGTATGAGTTTCTCTGTTTTGTTAAACACAAAAGAAGACATTTTGAAGACTGCTGGTAACCAAACAGTTTGACTTCCATAGAATTTTTTTTTATACTATGGAAGTCAACGGGGACCAGCAGAACAAAGAAACTGGTTTGGAACAAGTTGAGGGTGAGTAAATGTTGACAGAATTTTCATTTTTGGGTGAACTATCCCTTTAATGTCATCATCCTGAATGAGCACATTTATAATCTTCCACATTAGTAATAAAGATACTAACAGACTAATACATTTCATGAAATACTGTGAGTCACTGACTCCTTAACAGTCCATCAAAGTTTAAGATTTGGCTTGTTTTTTCTCCTGCACATTTTAAAATTGCTACTCAGAATGACAAAAAAAAGGAATTAATTTTGTCTAAACACAGTCTTCTTGATTGTAATTTGCATAGAAATATTTTCATTAAAACATTGAGAAGATCCTGATTTTTTTCAAAGGGCCTCAAATGTCCAGAACTATTTTGGAAGGTCTCGCCTACAAGAAAAACTTGTATATGTTTTGTGACAAATCTATACCAAGGCTGGAAATATTTGATAGAATGAACTCGCATTATTGTTTACCAATAGAAATATGGTGACATATCGTCTCTTTTATCTGACTAACCTTTTGCTGATTAAAAGGGAAATTTACTGAACTATCTAAAAAGTCTACGGGAACCGAGAAAAGATGTGAAACTAGAAGACAGCTTGATCTCATGCTGAAAAGGGTCTTGAGTACAAGTGTTTGTCCCATGTCAGTGGTAGCTTAGCATATATTAGTATTACAAGGATGCTAGGCTGATTTCTGTCAGAATTATTCAATTCTAACTGCTGAAAGGAAGCAAAAAGTCTCTTTGAAAGTCCACTATGGCATTCTCTCTGCCATTTCATACACAGGTAAGCTGGTGTTTGCTGTAGTCTCTTTGAGTTTGCATGAGTGTGTGTGGGTGAGATTGTTTGTTTGCGTGTCAGACCAGCGTGCCTGGCGTGGGTCTGTCATTACTGGTCTCTTTAAGTGTCATCTCCTGCATTTTAGATGAAAAGGTATCCTGGTACAATGAAAGCTCCATCGACCTATAAGGAATAAGAAAGAAGAGGAGACACAATATATAAAATATATTGTATATAAAATATAATATTAAAAGATATACATTACCATTCAACAGTTTGGGGTCATTAAATTTTGTTTGTTTAGAAAAATTCAGCAAGGATGCATTAAATTTATCTATTGCCATAAATAAATCTATTTCCAAAATGCTGTTCTTTTGAACTTTCTTACACAGGACTAAATTACATTTTACATTGCAATAATATTTAAAATATATTCATATTCAAAAACATTTAAAAAAAATGTACCAACCCTAAACTTTTGAATGGTAGCATATATAATGAAAAATTTCAAGTTAATTAAAAAAAAAAAAATACTATTCATTCAAAAATACTATAATTAAAAAAAAATACTATAATACATTCAATTGAACTAACTGTTAATTTGTACGACTTGAAATATGAAAATGCATTATTGTATGCAGAAAAGGATCATGTGACACTGAAGACTGGAGTAATGAGGCTGAAAATTCAGCTTTGCATCACATGAATAAATTACACTTTAAAATATATTCAAATGAAAATCAGTTATTTTAATTTGTAATAATATTTCACAATATTACTGTTTTTATTGAATTTTTAATCAAATAAATGCAGTCTTAGTGAGCATAAGAGACTTCTTTAAAAAAAACATTAAAAAAATGTACCAACCCTAAACTTTTGAATGGTAGCATATATAATAAATATGAAAAATGTAATCTTATTCTTAATTTAAAAAAAAATATTAATACTACAATGAAAAAAATACCATAATTCATTAATGAACTAACTGTTAATTTGTACGACTTGAAATATGAAAATGCATTAGTGTATGCAGAAAAGGATCATGTGACACTGAAGACTGGAGTAATGAGGCTGAAAATTCAGCTTTGCATCACATGAATAAATTACACTTTACACTTACACTTTTTGCTCACCAAGTCTTGGTGAGCATAAGAGACTTCTTTAAAAAAAACATTAAAAAAATGTACCAACCCTAAACTTTTGAATGGTAGCATATATAATAAATATGAAAAATGTAATCTTAATTTAAAAAAATATATTAATACTACAATGAAAAAAATACTATAATTCATTCATTTGAACTAATTGTTAATTTGTACGACTTGAAATATGAAAATACATTAGTGTATGCAGAAAAGGATCATGTGACATTGAAGACTGGAGTAATGAGGCTGAAAATTCAGCTTTGCATCACATGAATAAATTACACTTTAAAATATATTCAAATGGAAAACAGTTATTTTAATTTGTAATAATATTTCACAATATTACTGTTTTTATTGAATTTTTAATCAAATAAATGCAGTCTTGGTGAGCATAAAAGACTTCTTTCAAAAACATAAAACGTAAAATATTTCAAATGTTAATTTTAAAAAAATAAACTATTGTTTAAGTACTACAATGAAAATTAATTCAAAAACTTTGTGAAAATGCATTAGTATATGCAGAAAAATACATTGACCAAGATTAATAAATGCTATACCTAATATATATATATATATTTACCTTTTTTGAAATCAAGGGTTTCTTAACTGATGGTTCCTGTGTCATATGAATGTAGATTTGAATTCATTCTGCAATTACCTGCCGTGTAGAGGATGACCATGAAATGTGGCCGACTGGGGCATCTGTGGATAGGACGTGTCCGTTTGAAAGGACTGCGGCTGGTGTTTTAGGGGCGGATGGGGGTGCGAGTTGTGCAGAGAGGACGTGGTACGCCTGCGCTGAGTCTGCGTCCCCTCTTTGCCCTTCCCTCCGTTGGCTGGCTGTCCCAGTGCGTTCCGCAGATACCAGTCTCTCAAGCCCTCCAGCGCCAAGGCCTTGTGTAGGCTGCGTGTGGGGTCATCGGGGGTTGTGGGTGCGGAGGACTCGATTGGGTAGTGGGGCGGTCTGTGTGGGTGGTCTGTCTGCTGATTATGCATTGCGTTACTGCCGATACCATTGGCGGTGTTGGTTTCGGTGTAGGCAGAGAGCAGGATGGACTCTTGCTGGTGCTGCTGTAAGGGAACGAACGGGCCGCAGGATTTGGTGCGCGTCACTTTGACCCTCCGAGGCTCGCCGGGCTTCCCTCTCAGCATTAGCGGGCTGTAGGCCGGAGGGCCGTTGCCCAGGATAAGCTGCTGCGATTGGGGGAAGCCGTTCCTGTAGGGAGGCGGTGGAGCATTGGGACCTTCGGGCCACGGCCGGGTTTTTGCACTATTTTGGACCTGAAGTCTTTGCTGTTGCTGAGCTTGCATCTTCTGTTGTTTTCCCCAAACATAATCCATGAGGATCTCACTGTAACCGCCACCTCCGTTCGTTCCTCGACCTCCCGCAGCCGAGCGAACGCGGGCCAGTTCGGTGTGTCCGTTTACCTGCTGTTCGGGGCTGCTCCGCTGCGCCTGTTTTAAACTTGTGTCCATGAGTGCTTCTGAGCTCTTGTACGGGCCGTTTCGTACAGGCATGCCTAACCTTTGACCTCCTTCCTCCACTGCAGTGCCGTGCCGGTCGAGTAACGTCTCGGAGCTATTGCTTCGTCTGTGCCCTTGCTCGTAGGACCCTGCGGAGGACCCCTCCTGAGACTGCAGAGGCACCTGCTGAGGCGCCTCGGGATTGTCTGACCACTGCTTCACAGCAGCAGTGCCGCTAGATGATTCTGACCTACACAAACAAACGACACATTCAAATACATTCACCGCACCATTCAAAAGATTGAGGACAGTATGATTTTTGTTTTCCAAAAAACAAAAGAATGCATAAAATTGCTCAAAAAAAATTTAATTTTTAAAAATATCCTATGTATTTTTTAGGTCTGTCAAATAAAATAATGCTACCTTAAAGGGATAGTTCTCCAAAAATTAAAAATATCCCATGATTTACTCACCCTCAAGCCATCTAGGTGTATATGCTATCTTCTTTCAGACAAACACAATCAGAGATATATTTAAAAATATCCTGGCTCTTCCAAGCTTTATAAAACTTTATACAAGTCGACTTGTGCAGTATGTGTTCCGCCGTCTGCCGGAAGCTAGTTATTTGAATTTATAAAGTTTTAAATATGGATATTTTCCTTACAAAAACACATTGCTTCCCTTCAGAAGGCCTTTATTAACCCCCTGGTGCCATATGTGTCACTTTTATGATGGATGGATGCATTTTTTTTTTGCTTCAAAATCTGGCCCCCCATTCACTGCCATTATAAAGCCTGGAAGAGCCAGGAAAATTATATATTTCCAATTGTATTCATCTTAAAGAAGATATACATCTAGGATGGCTTGAGGGTGAGTAAATCATGGGATGATTTTCATTTTTGGGTGAACTATCCCCTTTAAGATATTAATTAAACATGTCAGTGAAATCTTTTAACAAATTCAGCTAATGTAATATTATTGTCTTATTTGTTTCTTTCCTTTTTAATGGCATGCCAGCTTCAATGGCTTTGTTTATGGCAAGAGCCATGTTTAGTTATTCAAAAATAAAACTAAATAAGATGTTTAAGATACATTTTTTCTAAAAACCTTCAGACTAATTTTGGATTTATTTGGTTAAAATCCTTTTCAAAAGTATTAACAGAATAAAACCAGTTCCTCAAAGTGGTAGGAGTATTACAGTCCAGCAAAATATGTTAAATGGACTATTTTCTTATATAATATAATATGTAATTATATTATTTTGCTTTTTTTATATTAATATAATTGGCTTGCCTACTTTTTTTTATGTAGAGCACTTTTTGTTGTATAGAACTTTATATATTGTAAAAAGTGCAATACAAACACAACATACATTTACAATTTTACTTCTTTTGGCTATAGTACACTGACATATATAAGCAAGTTATTTATTTTTGTAAATATATACACTTCTGTTCAAAAGGTTGGGGTAAGTACTATTTTGTTTTTAAAAGAAATGAACACTTATTCAGAAAGGATGCTTAAATTGATCAAAAGTCACAGTGAAGACATTTATGATGTTAGAAAAGTTACATTTATAATGCTAAAAAAATAGTTATGATTTCTGAAGGATCATGTGACTGAAGACTGGAGTAATGATGCTGAAAATTCAGCTTTAAATCAAAGGAATAAATTACACTTTAAAATATATTCAAATAGAAAACAGTTTTCTATTTTTGTAAATTGTAATATTATTTCACAATATAACTGTTTTTACTGTATTTTTGATCAAATAACAATATAATAATAATGATGCAGCCTTGGTGAGTATAAGACACTTTCAAAAACATGAAAAAATCTTACTGACACCAAACTTTAAAATGGTAGTCCTTGTTTGAAAAGCAACAAAAGTGACAAAATGCAAAAACAAAACATGGCGCTTGCCTGGGCTAAACTCATTGTCACAGTATATGGCACAAAATATGACTTGGTCCCACCTTCAGTGAACGTCAACGTTCATTAGATTTTTTTTTTTTTTTTTTTGCCTGTTTTTGCTGTCCAACCTGCATAAATCAGTCTAATCACTTAGTAAATCAACAATACACCTCTTCTAAACACATGATTGAGTGATGTGATGGTTAGTAAACACTACCAATACATACATTCAACAAAACTGCATTTCTTTTTTTTAAAGGTATAGTCCACCCCAAAATGAAAAGTCCTGTATGACTTTTTATGTTCTGAAGAATATTGGTAACCAAACAGTTTCGATTCCCATTGACTTCCATTATATGGACAAAAAATACAATGGAAGTCAATGGGAACTGAAACTGAAACAAACATTTTTCAAAATATCCTCTTTTTTTTTTTTATCCCTTTAAGCTCCTCAAGTGACTCTCTGATTAAATGACAGCTACACAATAAATCAGTATCCAAACATGCTGACTTCAGTATCTTCCAACACTGCGGCACAACAAGCTGCTCTGTTTGTGTAATTGGATTGAGTAGGAAATAATGTGGCTTTACGCTCAACCTCCTTAGACATCCATTACTTCATTACACATTATTGCAAATACGTAATTTAATCAAAATGTTTGTGCCATTATCAATTCAGGGCTTTTTAACTGTAATCAGCTATATAATCAGCATGCAACCTGATCTGTGCAGTGTTTAACATACGTTTGTGCATGTGTGTTTTACGCATTTATAACCTGATGTGCACTCCTGTTATTCCATTGCGGGACAAGAGTGGAGTTGCCGGTACACTTCTGCCTTCCAGATTCGACATACTTCTTGGAAGAGAGTGACTCGGGCTGTGGAAAAAACAAAGTCTAGTTACGTCTTCTTGTTATAAATCCTGATCGATGTTATATGGTGACAAAGACAATTTCATAAAACTGATAATGAAGTTATGTTTTTATTCAAAATTTTAGCTTTATTATTTTTATTATACAGTGATATTTTAAAATAGTCACATGACAAATATAGTTACAGCTGAAGGGGTTACAGTTGCTAACAACGTCTTTTAGATCAACGCATAAATATTAATGAGTAGCAAAGAGCCTTTGTTCTGGAATCAGCTTTTAAAGGATTATTTCACTTCAGAATTCAAATTTCCTGATAATTTATTCACCCACATGTCATCCAAGATGTTTGTGTCTTTCTTTCTTCAGTCAAAAAGAAATTAAGGTTTTTGAGGAAAACATTCCAGGATTTCTCTCCTTATAGTGGACTTCAACAGTTACCAACAGGTTGAAGGTCCAAATGTCAGTTTCAGTGCAGCTTCAAATGGCTCTACACGATCCCAGACGAGGAATAAGGGTCTTATCTAGAGAAACAATCAGTCATTTTCTTAAAAAAAAAAAAAAAAAAAGTAGAAATTTATATACTTTTTAACTACAAATGCTTGTCTTGCACTGCTCTGCGATGCGCCACACATTACGTAATCATGTTGGAAAGATCACACGTGACATAGGCGGAAGTACCTCCAACTTCAAAATCATCCAACATCGTTGTTTTACCTTTTTTGTAAAGGGCGTTTGACTTAGTCTTTGCACATTTGCTTTGTAGACACTGGGTCGGTACTTCCACCTACGTCACGCGTGACCTTTCCAACGTGATTACGTAATGCGTGGCACATCCCAGAGCAGTGCAAGACGAGCATTTGTGGTTAAAAAGAATATAATTCTTATTTTTTTTAGAAAATGACTGATCGTTTCACTAGATAAGACCCTTATTCCTTGTCTGGGATCGTGTAGAGCTCTTTGAACCTGCACTGAAACTTGGACCGTCAACCTGTTGTACTCCACTGAAGTCCACTATATATGGAGAAAAATCCAGGAATGTTTTCCTCAAAAATCTTAATTTCTTTTTGACTGAAGAAAGAAAGACATAAACATCTTGGATGACACGTGGGTGAGTAAATTATCAGGAAATTTTAATTCTGAAGTGAACTAATCCTTTAACACAAACCACATACACTTCTCTCTGAATGAGGTAATTCCAGGTCGGCTAATCAATGCCGATTCACCTTTGGATCTAAATAAGATGAAAAAACAGCTGTTCCTACTTTCTCATGCTGAGCGCATACCTGGCTGAGCTGGCCACAGAGTTGCGGCGAGTTTTCATCTCGTAATAGATCTCCACAGGGGAGAGTTTTCGAGAAAACCTGTTGTCTGGGCTCCCCGAGACCAGCCGGGGACGTGAGGGTGACAGGCCGTCGGAGGCGTCTTCTGAGGGAGCGAGAAAGAGAGACTTGTGAAGTTGAGACAGAAGCCCAGTTTCTACTTCACAATTAAAACATTTAAAGTTTTAAGACATACTACCATTCAAAGGTTTGGGGTCTGTAAGATTTCTGAAGGAAGTCTCTTATGCTCAAAATTATAGTAATAGTGTGAAATATTATTTCAATTTAAAATACCTGTTTTATATTTGAATATATTTTAAGATGTAATTTATTCCTGTGATCAAAGCTGAATTTTCAGCATCATTACTCCAGTCTTCAGTGTCACATGATCCTTCAGAAATCATTCTAATATACTGATTTGCTGCTCAAAAAACATTTCTTATTATTATCAATGTTGAAAACTGTTTTTATGGAAACTGTGATACTTTTTTCAGGATTCTTTGATGAATAGAAAGTTCAACAGCATTTGAAATAGAAATCTTATAAATGCCTTTACTGTCAATTTCGATCAATTTAATGCACCTTTGCTGAACAAAAGTATTAATTTCTTTAAAAAATATATTTCAGACCCCAATCTTGAAAAGTAGTGTATAATAAAGAAGTTCTTATAATTTAATTGCATTAAAAAAACAAAACAAAGCAAGTGTGATCTGCGCTCTGTGATATATTTCTTTAAATTAAATGCCACTTGGTTTGATACTTTTATCAAATATCTTATTAAATGACATTTCAGTTTTTTTAAAGTGTGTCTTAGGTGTTTAAATAGTTTTTGGGGTTACTAAACATACACAAGAGTTAATTATCAATTACAGCAAAATTCATATCTGAATACCATAACCTCAGAAAATAAGCACAATCAATTACTTAGTCACTATATTAACAATTTTTTTTGTCTTTATTACTATTATTGGCAGCTTTTTCTGTATTTTTTTGTTATTTGTACTGATGCTTTGGCAATATTGTATAATATAAATAATTTCATCACATTTCCTAATCGAAATTAAAAACAGAGTGAACGAGAGAGAGGGGGAGAATGTGTGAGAATCAAAAATGCCACAGGGAGAGGATTAGTTCGGTGAGTGTTAATAACAGGCTTTTTGACTCATTGATGTGAAGACTCTAATGACCCCCGCGGGATCTCTCCATCCACTAAACTCATCCTGCCATTGTAATAGCGCTTCTTATCCCAGCCTCTCGCATTCATTATCCTGCTAATGTAAAGCACTGATCCGTCCCATAACTCACCAGTGTCCTGATTGGTGGAATCCGACGTGGAGCTGCTCTCTGACTTCACTGTGTTATCTGAGAATATGAACATTCACACATTACATAACTCAACTGATACACACATTACATGAAGTCACGATAACACACTGTATTGGCCCTATGCTGCTGATAATGGATGAGAGTGTAATATTGTACGATGGTCATTTTATGTGCTAGATTTGATCAAAATTTTCCTTAGAAGTCCACTAAATCTGGCAAAACCTGCCTTCAGAATGTCCTCAGAGCTGAAAATATGATGTTTTTCTAAATATTTTCAATATTTATCTGATTTTATTCATGATTCTTTTGTAAATAATTTATATATTTATATTTATAAAATTTATTAAAGGTTTTAACAGGCATTTTTAACAATTTAATGTGAATAAGTAATGTCTAATGTGAAATTTATATATAAAAGTATATTTAAAATATATTTATCTTAAAAAATGTTTTGGGGAGGTATTGTTAAGGTTAGTCAGCATTCATTTAATTAGCTTCATATGAAAACAATAATTCTGTAGTTTGACTTGATTCAGATAGTTGCATACTGTAAATGTGTGTGTTCATTTTTTACTGAACTTGCATCATCATTTTAGTAATAATGGCCGGACACAGGCCAGTTACTCAACACTTCCTGTTCCTCTCTCATGTCTCATTTAAGGTGGACTGTTTTCCATGTTTGCAAACATGAGACAACTTTCCCTTCTATATTTATACCACATACAAAAACTGTTCCCACGGTCCAAAGCCAGACCGCCAGTCTGACACTAAACTGGTCTGATCCGTTGAAAATTAAAGTCTGCCAAGCCTGATCAGGTAATTTACCTCACAAGAGTTTAGCACTACATGTGATATCAGAATAACTGTTAAGATAGTAAGTTTTAATCTTTGTTATCTTGAAACTGATCTCTATAGTCTTTGTTTGATCTGTCTCAGTGTGATGGCTGTTATCTCAGCAGAGTTCAAACTGAGTCTAATCTATAATCATTATGTCAGTTTTATCATTTGATCATGGACTGAAAAACTGCTTACAGCTGGGACCAACATTATCGATTTGTCAATTAGTTATAGCAAATAGCAGCTAGTATAATTAATCATTTTTTATGTGTTTACCAGCTTTAATGGACACAAAATAATCATTCTTAATGGGTAATTGACATGCTTTTCTTTAGTTAAAAATATTTAATTTTTTTCATTATACATACAGTCACCTCAAAAAGTATTTGGATACTTGGTTTGATTAATGACATTTTTTAAATGTGATTTAAATATCCAAATAATTTTGAGGTCATGCATGCTACTGTTCAAAAGTTTGGGGTCTAAATTAAAAAAAAATACATATATATACACTTTAATTTAGTAAGGATGCATTAAATTGATTGAAAGCGACAGTAAAGACATTTATAATGTTACAAAATGATGTTTATTTCAAATAAATGCTGTTCTTTGAAAATTCATCAAAAAATCCTATATATACAGAAAGATGTTTTAATGCTTTTGAAAGAAGTCTCTCTGCTCACCAAGGCTGCATTTATGTGATAAAAAATACAGTAAAAACAGTAATATTGTGAAATATTATTACAATTTAAAATAAGTGCTTACTATTCTAATATCTTTTAAAATGCAATTTATTTCTGTGATCAAAGCTGAATTTTCAGCATCATTACTCCAGTCTTCAGTGTCACATGATCCTTCAGAAATCATTCTAATATGCTGATTTGGTGCTCAAGAAACATTTGTATTATAAATATTCCCAAATACAAATTTCAGGCATGAAATGGTGTTTAGTTCATCTGTGTAATCTCTAAACCCACCTGTGTGGCATCCTCTGTGAACCGTCCGTTTGCTGTGTGGAGGATGCTGTTCTGAATCGACGTGCCTGCGGAGGGCGCCACTGAACAGAGTTTTCTTTGTCTTGCGCTGAGAGGCGTCCTCTTCCTAAGCCAGCACAAACATTGAGCAACTTATGATGTTTATCTATCAAGTATCCTATATCAAATTAGTGGCCACCCATATCATCTCAAATCCACGCACCTCATTTTTCATGTTATGTTTGGAGCCGCCGCGGGACAGACCGGCCCTGCGCCGCACATGAGGGACTTTCTCTCCGGTTTCCAGAGGATATTCATGAGGAACTTCACCTGTCAATTCCTGAAAGATTAATGAAGAGCAAACATTTTCACTTAAACTGTTTTATTATTATTATTTTTAATATATTAAAGCAGCTATGTCTACTTTTGAAGAATATTATATTTATTTTATTATATTATTATTTTTTTTATATTTATTATATTTATATTAGTCAAGTTTTTGAACAAAAAAAACCAATTAATTATATTTTCAATTTAATTTAGTTTAATTTCCATTTTTCATGCATAGAATTACACAAGCTTATTTGCTGCTATACTTTCTATATGTACATGAGCTCTATTATGATTGGCTAACATTTTTTCATGTGAAATTAATAATGTTGTTTCTGGTAAGATGTGGTCATGGATCTAACATCGTAACCGCGACAATTTTTTTTATCAGCTTAGTTTTCATAAATGGTCTCTGTCTCTTTTCCATGATATGACTCTTTTAAAGGGATAGTTCACCCAAAAATGAAAATTCTGTCATCATTTACTCATGCTCAAGTTGTTCCGAACCTGTATGAGTTTCTTTCTTCTGTTGAACTCAGAAAATATTTTGAAGAATGTCGGTAACCAAACAGCTAACAACTTGAGGGTGAGTAAATGATGACAGAATTTTCATTTTTGGGTAAACTATCCCTTTAAAGGATTCATATCATGAAAAACACACCTGAAGTTACATATACTGTGTCAAACAATTTGAAACATTTGAAATGCCAAGCTTGTTGAGATACAAGTATGAGCAAAGATTAGCTGGGCATGTGGCGGCATCTCTGCGGCATCACATGATCTGGCAGCTCACTGCTGTGTGGTTCGGCAGCGACACCAGGGAGAAATACAAAGTTTATTGTGTCGAGCTTTCTTGTTCTAGTTTCTTAGAACTAGATCAAGTTCTAAGATACTGTCAATTCTGCATCCTGTCAGTACCTCAATTCAAATTAAATTCAGGAATGGAATTAGAATTTCAAATGGCACACAAGCCTGATGAGACACTGACCGCCTCCTGCAGACACACACGTTTGAGTTCTGCTAATCGAGTGTTAAGCAGCGACTGCAGACTTCTCCGACGCTCCTGCAGCTCCACCATCCGCTCCGCTTGCTGCTTACTGTCCTGCAGCTCTGAGAACACACACACACACGTCATGTTACATAATGGTAGGGACTCATTTTAAAGGTGCCCTAGAATTAAAAATTGAATTTATCTTGGCATAGTCGAATAACAAGAGTTCAGTACATGGAAATGACATACAGTGAGTCTCAAACTCCATAGTTTCCCCCTTCTTATATAAATCTCATTTGTTTAAAAGACCTCAGAAGAACAGGCGAATCTCAACATAACACCGACTGTTACGTAACAGTCGGGATCATTAATATGTATGACCCCAATATTTGCATATGCCAGCCCATGATCAATGCATTAGACAAGGGCAGCCAGTATTAACGTCTGGATCTGTGCACAGCTGAATCATCAGAGTAGGTAAGCAAGCAAGAACAATAGCGAAAAATGGCAGACGGAGCAATAATAACTGACATGATCCATGATATCATGATATTTTTAGTGATATTTGTAAACTGTCTTTCTAAATGTTTCGTTAGCATGTTGCTAATGTACTGTTAAATGTGGTTAAAGTTAACATTGTTTATTATTGTAGTCACGGAGACAAGAGCCGTCGTTATTTTCATTATTAAACACATGCAGTCTGTATAATTCATAAACACAACTTCATTCTTTATAAATCTCTCCAACAGTGTAGCATTAGCCATTAGCCACGGAGCACTATCAAACTCACTCAAAATCAAATGCAAACATCCAAATAAATACTATACTCACATAATCCGAAGTATGCATGCAGCATTCATGATGAACACTTTGTAAAGATCCATTTTGAGGGTTATATTAGCTGTGTGAACTTTGTTTATGCTGTTAAAGGCAAGCGCTAGCTCCGTGGGCGGGGGAGCGCGAGATTTAAAGGGGCCGCAGCATGAATCGGCTCATATTTAATGATGCCCCAAAATAGGCAGTTAAAAAAATTCATTAAAAAAAAAATCTATGGGGTATTTTGAGTTGAAACTTCACAGACACATTCAGGGGACACCTTAGACTTATATTACATCTTGTAAAAAAACGTTCGATGGCACCTTTAATTGTTTTATACTACCGTTCAGATTTGGGGTGGGTATGATTTTTAATGTTTATGCTCATCATTCATAAGAGCTGCATTTATTTGATCAAAAATACAGTAAAACAGTAATATTGTGATATATTATTAAAATTTAAAAGAACTATTTTGTCATATTTTGAAATGTAATTCATTCCTTTGATGAAAAGCTGAATTTACTCCAGTCTTCAGTGTCACATGATCCTTCAGAAATCATACTAATATGCTGATTTGCTGCACAAGAAACATTTTTTATTATAATCAATGTTGAAAACAGTTATGCAGCTTCACATTTTTGTGGAAACCATGATTTTTTAAGATTATAAATGTTATTATAAATGTCTTTACTGCCACTTTTGATCAATTTAATGCATCCTTGTTTAAAAAAGTATTCATTTCTTTTTAAAAAAAATTGTGTAAAGGTTTTAATTTTAAGTAACATATATTTGTAAATAATATTACATTTTTTCCCCACAGTCAGAAAAGTCTGGAATTTAAAAATTGTGATTTTTAAGGGCTAGAATATTCATTACATTTTTTACAAAAAAAAAAAAAAAAAAAAAAAAAAACCTACATAGTTTAAGTAGTTCTTAAATTTTAAATAGTTTAAATCCTTTTTTCCAGTAATCATGAATGACTGGGAAAGACATGGAAAAGCACTGGTCAAACTGGCTACACCCTTAATCTTCCCGTTTTGGATAGCTTTTGGCATTTTTACATGTAAAATAAGATTTAAAGGTGAAGCATGTAATTTCTGCAACATTTGCAGCACCAAATGGAAAAGCAAAATGCTGTTTCCAAAGCGGTTTCACATTTAAATAGATTTAGACACTTTATGAAGATGTTCTCCTTGTGAGGATATTTGGTCACCACAATAACAGACAAAAACAAAAGACACACAGGCACATGGAGGTGCTCACCAGGGCCTGTTATCAGGTGACTTTTGACCTCCATGTCAAACCTCTTTTGCATCACCTCACTGCCTCCTGATTGTAAGTTTACCTACAGAGAGACAAGAAAACAAACAAAGCATGACAATGACGAATGTTTCTGGGAGACGACTCAGACAAGCATGTAAATAGTCCACACGTCTCTTACCTTCTCACCGTTTGGTAACAGTCATGTACTCCAGAGTTTCAGACTTGTGGCCATGAAGCAGATGTGCTGCTGCAGTACTGCGACTGGCCTGAGGGGGGAGCCACTGTGCTGCTGCGCAACGCTTCACTAACTTTATGCCCTGAAACACAAAACAAACCATATGAGACACTGGAGACGCCCCACACATAAGAGCTCTGACTGAGCATCATATCAATCACTTATATAACTGATAGAACAGGTGAGCTTGTAATGGATTTCTTAATGTTTCATCTTCATCTCAGATGTTTCTCTTAAAATTCCTTAGAAGGATACTAATTAGACAATGTCTGATTTATAATTTTGAGTACAGGTCTATAAAATGAAACTCAGATTATTTGGTCTCTTGATGAGAAACGTTTGGGTTCAAAGTGAGATTCTGACTTTTGATTGCAAGCTTTAGTATCTTCGGCAAAACGGATCACAGTTTGAGACGTTGAGATCTCTATAAGACACACATCTGAAATAAGTCTTTTGACATGAGAACAATCAGAGCAAGAGATGCCTCAATCTATAAGAAACAATTGAGATATTAAAGAGATCTCCATGTGATTTTTCAAGGTTAATTAGTTGTCTAATAAGCCTGGTATTGTATATTACAAATATTGTTGGCTCTTTGGTAAATTGTGTCTGCTAAATGTAAATCAATGGACAGAAACATAAGATTTTATAGCTTTCTCGGGTGTACAAATGAAAAGATATGAGATGTTTTTTGTGCTTTCAGTACATTGTTGTTATTGTTAACTAAACCTAATACTATTAAGAATAATTTTCATTAATTGAAATAAATAGCAGTATTATTTTAGTATTATTTTTATACTATTATAGTATTTATTCTAGTGCTGCCAAATTGACTAATTGCGATTAATCACATCTAACATATAAGTTTGTGTGTATGTATATATATATATATATATATATATATATATATAAATATATATATAATATGTGTGTATATATATATATATATATAATATAAATAAATATTTATATTTTATTATAAAATAAATTATAAATATTAGACAAAAAAAACAAAAACCTACATGAAAATTAGAAATGTTGCCTTGGCAAAGTAATAAAATAAGTTTAAGCTGAGGTATTACAATTTCTAAAACTAAAATTTTTATATAAATAAATATCTAAATAGAAATATTTTTTAAAAAAATAACATGACAAAAACATAAAATGACAAAAATTAAAATGAAAACTGAAAATATAAATAAATATGTATTTATTATAAATAAATGAAAAGCTAATTCAACATAATAATAAATACTATATTATACATAATACTAAAATGACACTGCTTTAATAGTAGAAATATATGACGTCAATTTGAGATTTCAATTTTATTTATATAGCACATTTAAAAACAACCATAGTGTACCAAAGTGCTTAACAATATCAGGATACACAAACAAATAAACAAAACAAACACAGTAAAAAAATGTCCAAACTCAACTCGAAATGAAAGCTAAGGAATACAGGTGGGTCTTAAGCAACGACTTGAACATTTCAGCAATCCAAACTGTTCTTATGTGAACAGGTAGACTATTCCAGAGATTAGGAGCAGCCAATGAAAAGGCTCGATCACCTTTATTTTTTAGCCTGGATCTCAGAACATCGAGGAGCATCTGATTGGACGACCTCAGTGCTTTGACAGGAGACAGGAGCTCTGATAAATAAAAAGGCTCCAAGGTGAGATTTTATTTTTAGTTTACTTTGCACTTTCAAGATCTTTAGCTGGCCTAAGTCACATTCACATCTGATTTTTTCCCCCTTCAAATTCACATGGAATTGCCTGTGGGAACTCCGGACAGGAAGTGGACTGCGGCGTGCAGGAAGCACGCTCGTGAAGCAGGAAACCAGTGCGGGAAACAGAAATGGGAGGCTCAGACTGACCTATAACAACAATACGGGCAGAAATCCTCACGCACAAAAACACTCTCACAGGGCACGAGTCATTTCCTAGGATCAGCCGTAAACAAGGAGCACAATGAGGAGAAAGGTCGAAAAACCTCAAAACTGCATCTCACGCCATTTCCTGTCTGCAACCTAAAAAAAAACACCAAATGTTTTCAGCTTTGACGCCCAGTGGCGATCTATTCTTTTCAATTCAGTTTTTCATGCACAACCATCAGAAAGTAGTTATTATCTCGGCTGTATGAGATGGGCGGCTCTCTGGACGGCCTGGGGCGGCTCTGTCATTAAGAGTGCATGAATGATGGGTGTCTCTGAAAAATGCAGAAGGTTATAATTATTAAAAAAAAAAAAATCAATAGAGTCATATGTGGAGCTAACCTGGAGAAACTAGTAGCAGATGAGTGAAGCACACGTCGTAATTAAAGAAAACAATAGAACAATGCAGGTATTGTATGTTGCCATGACCTAAACGTGCCCATCACACACACTCGAGGGTCAAGAGAGGACAAATAAAAGCGAGTGGGCTGTTAACGTAACACAAATATGTGCGTGTTGCTAGAGCAAACACCGCGTCTTTGCCTGTCTCGGTTTGCCCAGTGTTGGGTTTCAGCTAATGGAGTCATGCTGTTGTCAGTTTGAGCTTGATAAGATCCCTGATCCTGCTGGTGCCCTGCATTGAGGAGATGTTGAAGAACTGCTCATGTCTTCCAGCAATGCTTGCTAATTTTGAAGCCTTCACTGTAGCGTTCACCTAATTCGCCAAATGTTTTGATTAAAGGTGCCCTAGAATGTTTTTTTACAAGATGTAATATAAGTCTAAGGTGTCTCCTGAATGTGTCTGTGAAGTTTCAGCTCAAAATACCCCATAGATTTTTTTTTATTATTTTTTTTAACTGCCTATTTTGGGGCATCATTAACAATGCACTGATTTACACTCGGCGCCGCCCCCTTAAATCACGTGCTCCCTGCCACATGAGCTGTCGACTATATTACAGCGCATTTACAAAGTTCACACAGCTAATATAACCCTCAAATGGATCTTTACAAGATGTTCGTCATGCATGCTGTATGCATGCTTCGAATTATGTGAGTTAAGTATTTATTTGGATGTTAACGTTTTATTCTGAGTGAATATGAGGCTGTCCTCCGTGGCTAACGGCTAATGCTACACTGTTGGAGAGATTTATAAAGAATGAAGTTGTGTTCATGAATTATACAGACTGCAAGTGTTTAAAAAAATGAAAATAGCGACGGCTCTTGTCTCCGTGAATACAGTAAGAAACGATGTTAACTTTAACCTCATTTAACAGTACATTAGCAACATGGTAACGAAACATTTAGAAAGACAATTTACAAATATCAGTAAAAATATCATGCTATCATGGATTATGTCAGTTATTATTGCTCCATCTGCCATTTTTTGCTGTTGTTCTTGCTTACCTAGTCTATTGATTCAGCTGTGTGCAGCTCCAGACGTTAATACTGGCTGCCCTTGTGTAATCCCTTTCATAATGTTGGGAACATGGGCTGGCATTATGCAAATATTGGGGCGTACACCCCGACTGTTACGTAACAGTCCGTGTTATGTTGAGATTCGCCTGTTCTTCGGAGGTCGTTTAAACAAATGAGATTTATATAAGGAGGAGGAAACAATGGAGTTTGAGACTCACTGTATGTCTTTTCCATGTACTGAACTCTTGTTATTTAACTATGCCAAGGTAAATTCAATTTTTGAATCTAGGGCACCTTTAAAAAAAATTTGCAATATATTTGCTCTCTCTAAGTTATTTCTCATATGGTGATTTCATATTCATATTGAAATTGAATTACTAGAATAGGTTTTCATGCTTGAATGTTTAAAAAATTTTAACATTGGTGCAGCACCTCTCTTCCCAGTCTGTCAGTAACACTCTGTTTAGTTCCTGTCTCTATGAAGCCCCTCCTTCTGAAAAGCACAATGTGCTCTGGTTGGTCGGCTGGATCAGGGTGTTGTGACTTGTCAACCACTTAGAGCGTGTTTTGGAAATGCCACACCCCTTACCATAACCGTGAGTTTCAACACACTACTAACTCAACTCAACTCAACCAGGCCCCGCCCTTTTATTTTGCATATGCTTCGGGTGAGAATTATTTAAATGAGGAATATTGTGATGGAAGAAAACTCAAGACTACAATTGAGGTGTTTGAGGTAGTTCAGAAACAGTGACACTGATATAGAGAATAACTCCCTGGCTTTTTCAGTTTTCAACACAAAAAAAGTCAAAATAATCTCACAGATTTATGCTGAATGAGGGATTTGAGCCATATTTAGAGACCAGAATAGAGACACTTTTGACTTGGGCCAACTAGCCCCCTCCCAAAACACCCTAGCAACTGCACATCAGTGCCCTAGCAACCTGCTAGAACACCTTTTAGCAACCACATAGCTGTTACGCTGTTACCTCCAGCGCTTCCAGGTTCTACGTCAGAACAGCGGCTCATTATTGGCCAATGCCGTTCATGTGAGCAGCAAGACGTATGCGTGTGATGCTGATGCAGGAGCCAGCCAATAAAGAGCCGGCGTTCTGATGTAGAACCTGGAAGTGCTGAACGTAAACAGCGTATGAGAATGACACAGAACAGAAGATATTGTTGAATAAAGTCGTTATTTTTGTTTTGTTTTTGCGCACAAAAAGTATTCTCGTCGCTTAATAACATTAAGGTTGGACCACTGCAGTCACGTCGACTGTGTTAACTCTGTCTTTAGTGCCTTTCTGGACCTTAAAGTGGTGGTTAAATTGCTGTCTATTGAGGAGTCACAGAGCATTTGGATTTCATTAAAAATATCTTAATATGGTTCCGAAGATGTTCCGAACGAAGATCTTACGGGTGTGGAACGACATGAGGGTGAATAATTAATGACAGAAATTTCATTTTTGGGTGAACTAACCCTTTAATTTAGGGACTATAAATATGCACTAGACAAGCTGTGCGTGTATGTGTGTGTGTGTGTGTGTGTGTGTGAGAGATTCACCAAATGTCATGACAAATGTTCTGTGGTCCTCACAAGGTTTGCCAGCATTCCACTCTCTCATGTCGGAGCCTGTATTATCACTTCTGTTCAGATGTTCACGGAAGCACGATCTGTCCAGTTTTTAGGCTTCCCGCATTCATTCCTCTAACCATCTCTTATTTTCTCTGTAAGCTCGTTGCCTAATTTGTAACATGTCAAGGAGCCATATTGTACACTTTAATGGCATTTTGTAGCATATTTTTCCTCTGAATTTGAATCACGTGTGTATGTGTGTGTACAGTACCATTGAAACATTTTTTTTATGTTTTTTTTAAAAAGTCTCTTCTGCTCTTAAGGCTGCATTTATTTGATCCCAAAGTACAGTAAATATATTAATATTGTGAAATATTTGTTTACAATTTCAAATAACTGTTTTCTATTTGAATACATTTTAAAATATAATTTATTCCTGTGATCAAAGCTGAATTTTCAGCATCATTACTCCAGTCTTCAGTGTCACATGATCCTTCAGAATTCATTCTAATATGCTGATATGCTGCTCAAAAAACATTTATTATTACTATCAATGTTGGAAACAGTTGTGTGCAATTTAAGGATTTTTTGATGAACAGAAAGTTACAAATCACAGGAATAAGATGCATTTTAAAATATATTCAAATAGAAAACAGTTGTTTGAAATTTCATACAGCAATAACAACATTACAGTTTTTGCTGTATTTTGGATCAAATAAATTCAGCCTTGGTGATCATAAGAGACTTCTTTTAAAAAACTTACCAATCTAAAACTTTTGAATGGTAGTGTACCGTATATATATATATATATATATATATATATATATATATATATATATATATATATATATATATATATATATATAAATTGATGAATATGTTAATGAATTAATGCTTGTGCCATGATAAGCTGTAACAGACAGCACATCCATCTTTCGGTCTTCTGTTTTTCTTTCCTCAGCAAGCTCTTCTCCTGACTGATCCTTGCAATCATGACCTTGATATTTCACATAACATCAACAATTTCAAACTGAAACAGAATGGCAATTTTTTTTCTCAGGACTGCAGAATCGTCTCCTCTGGGAAAACGGTTTGTACTGAATCTTTCCTTCTTGCAGAAAGCGCTGAAGTTGGGGGTCAGCAGTTTTTTTTTTTTTGCTTCCTGGACTCTCTGTGACCTCTCTGATCCCAATGGTATCCGACAGACGTGTTTTCTCTTGTTCCGTGCCTTTGTTAATTAATCCCACACTAACGAGGAAGTGTGGACACCGCTGTGTTTCCACATCACCGGACTGCACTGAAACCATCTCACTTTCTTCACAGCAAAACACAACTACACTCAGTCAAAACAGGCTTTTCTAGACTTGGGATTTGGCTCTTTTGGGCCAGTAAGCAACTACCTATCAACTGCATAGCAACATGCTAAAAACAACTCCAAACCCCCACTCAACCCCATATCAACATTCTGGCTAATAAACTACAACATCCAAACATGGAGGCAGTGAGATTTGCATGGACAAACATCACATTTTCTGCAAAAAAACCCCCATAAAAATTCAGTCATATTCATCTACAACTTGAAATGATACACAAACTCTTCTTCATGTATAATCAAAGAGAGTGAGAGCACCACAATCTGGCTATCCTAACTTTCGCCTGAAGTCTTCCTGATTCAGATAATAATGCTAAACAGATGCATGTGTGGCGTTTGTCTTCCATATGAAGGTCAATGGGTACCAAGTGGCATCAGCTGAAGTATCTGCATGTCCAAGTTAAGAGTAAAGGTCTGTGTCTATTGCTAATCAAGACATAAATGCCAAATTTAACCAAACCAAAAACCAAAATAACTTTGACCAAATAAACAAAAAAAACAAAAACAACAATAAACAAAACAGAAAGGAACACATGCAGACTAACACATTCCTAGACGTTTTGAGGTTTCCACTGCAGACAGCATATTCCCAAGATCCAAAATGATCAAAATTTCTTTTTTGAGTAAATTTGGTAAACCAAGTATGTCATTTTGTTCAAGCAACATGCAACATGCAACTTAAAGGTGAAGTCTGTCGTATTTGCATCTCTAGTGGCAACAAATGGAACTGCAAAAATAATGATTATTTATGATTGTTTAAAAAAAAAAACTGATTATAATTTAAAAAGATATACATGTAATGTGTTGTTGTGACTTCATATATATATATATATATATATATATATATATATATATATATATATATATATATATATATATATATATATATATATATATGCTTAACAAATTTTTCTGCAGAATAGATACACGATACCAACTGCTCTTTCTCTCTCTCTCATCTTTCCGACAGCAAGTCAACACACAAACCCACCTCCCCTTACTCTTTTCATTTGCTCCGGATGAATATTGTTGGTGTTACAGGGCTTGAATTTCGGCGTGGGATTGTGCGTATTGCTCATAATTTTTCTCATTCCCACAGATTTTGTTCTCACACCCAATAAAGCGCACACATAAAGCCATCTCTCAGTACTAAATTGAGTTCTTTTTCACTGCTTATTGTACTTAAACAGTCAAATATACACAAAATAATGTCGAAATGCCAATCTTGGCAAGTACTTACGTAAACGCAGTCAGTTATATTTTAAGTGAACGTAAACAGCTGAGAAAGAAAACGCATGTGTAACAGTATAATGGATCCGTGCGTCAGGTCTTAAAGTGACAGCAGCCTAATATACCTGCTGCCAAATTATGAGATAGTATAAAAATATCTATATGCCGGTTTTTCCCCATGGTATCAAATTCAAAATTGTGGCCAGTGAAAATGCTGAGTGGCTAGTAACTTTGGAAAACCACTAGCCACAGTGGCTGGTGAGCAAAAAAGTTTACAGTACAAACAGTACAAGTTTACACTTTAAACAGTACAAAACCAATCAAGTTCCAGTTAGCTCCCTATTGATTTGATCTGGTGTACAAATCATCACTGCAGAAACTCAGTAAACTGTTGCCACTTTGGCCTGACTGCATGTTTCTATGTTTAATTGCCATCAAGCCTCTCCGAAACCGAATTCACATTACTAGTGACTAGATTTCATCTCGAGAGACTGGGAGTTTCCTCTATTATGAACATGAAAGCGCAGTGAAAAGAAAACAAACCAACTTCCGAATCCCATGAGGCTTGTAGTCATTTGTCTCTGTTTTACTCATGCATGAATCAGGTCTTGGCCTTTATGTGCAGGTCAGGTGATGCCAGTGAACCTTTCAGTCATGCTGAACTTTTGGCCCAGTTTATAAGGGAAACACGGGCCATTGAACGTTTACTGCAATGATTACATCACGCACCATGCGGCTACATCTGCTGAGCTTCCTGGTCATGTACAACTCAACAAGTCAGAGGGGTCTCCAGGGGTCTAGAAAGGAAGCAGTTAGTTCACACCTTGATGCTCTTTGCTTCTCACCACACAAGCACCTTGATGAGATCCCATATCCTTCTCTTCCTTACTACTCTCAAAAATCTGTTGTGCCTCCACCCCCGTACATATACTCTCAGCAGGCTGGGCAGAGGCCACATTTCCTCTGACTGGCAGCAACAACAGCTCCGGCTGAGCGGAGTCAGGACGGCTGCAGACAGCAGATGGACTCAACATATGAACCAACACCCCCCATTTCACAATCTCTATCAGAACCCAAAGCAAAGATCACACATTACAAAACAGGAATTATGTTAGAGTTACAGAAGGTGACAATATTTTGAGATTCAAAATTTACATAAACCCTGCCCCCAGGAACACGCAACAAAGGGGGTGAGCCCATGTTGGGCTGCTTTAGAGAAGAGGAAGAGTTGTTGTAGTAGAGTGTTGTTGACATGCCGTCATTTTACGCCAGACTGCTTCACAAATGAGGGTCAATTCAACACTGGATTTGCACAAAAGATTAACATGACGGCACATGCTAGTCGATGAGTTGAATCAACTCCACAGCAACTACATAAATTTATCCACTAACCATTCAGAAACGTCCAGTTTCATTGTAAAAGTTGTAACTTCTTCCTGAGTCTCTCCATCAGTGTCGACTCCGGTTTGAACAATGTAAGGCTGAACACCGTTACTGACAATCCTCATTTTGGCTGCGTGAGATTCTCCAGCTTTGTTGTTGTTGAGCAAATAAAACACGAGCTGTTAAAGCTCCGCCCTCTTCTGGAAAGGGGGCTGGGAGCAGCAGCTCATTTGCATTTAAAGGGATACACTCAAAAACGGCATGTTTTTGCTCACACACAAATAGGGGCAAATTTGACAAGCTATAATAAATGATCTGTGGGGTATTTTGAGCTGAAACTACACAGATACATTCTGGAGACACCAGAGACTTAAATTACATCTTGTAAAAAGGGTCATAATAGGTCCCATTTAAATATTTCTAAATATTTTCAAATAAAAACATTTGAATAATAGTATTTGTAAAATTCACTACCAATTTTTAGGAAATCTGTATAAAGGATGGCAATCTGCTATCACTTACAAAAATACAGCATTCCAGCAAATTTCTGCTTAACCATAGATTTTCTACAAATTAACTCCAAATGCTTAAATTAAACATTTTTTACATGTGCATCAAATTTAATTTTTGGATCTGCTATGCCACATTAAATTATTCTGTCATTTATGATGTGGCATGTACGCGTATCTGCTCTTTTTAAGATGCTTAAGAGATGTGCATGCAAATATGTGGTTAAAACAGAACACAATGCTTTCCAGATGATGCACTCGTTGCCTCTGCATGTTTATCAACATTAACAAAAATGAAAAGTGAAGCATGTTGGACACGCAGAACAGGTGTGAGGGTAAACATGGAGCCCAAATTTAGTGTGAAGAGAGCCAAAGCCCTCAGTGTGCTGGCACAATCAGGACCAGATGCATTCATGCTCAAAGGTCACGTTTGGTCATGATGCTGGTTTCATCAGCACAGTCTAAACATGCTACAATGTATTTCTTTCCATTAGCACAGTTAGCGAATGTCCTCAGTTCACCCGGACAATCATTGGAAACTATGCAACAAAACAGAAGTCAATCACAAATCTTCATGGTTGCAACATCAACTATAAACTCATTAAAGGATTAGTTCACTTCAGAATTAAAATTTCCTAATAATTTACTCACCCACATGTCATCCAAGATGTTTGTCTTTCTTTCTTCAGTCGAAAATAAATGAAGGTTTTTGAGGAAAACATTCCAGAATTTTTCTCCATATAGTGGACTTCAACAGTTACCAACAGGTTGAAGGTCCAAATGTCAGTTTCAGTGCAGCTTCAAAGGGCTCTACACTGTCCTAGACGAGGAATGAGCATCTTATCTAGTGAAACAATCAGACATTTTCTAAAAAAATAAAAATGTATATGCTTTTTAACCACAAATGCTCGTCTTGCATTGCTCTGCGATGCGCCACGCGTTACGTAATCACGTTAGGAAGATCACGTGTGCCATAGGCGGTAGGGCGTAAAACTCTAATTTTCTCTATCATTCTCTGTAAGGGTCAGAAAGCTCTCGGATTTCATCAAAAATATCTTAATTTGTTTTCCTAAGCTGAACCAAGGTCTTACAGGTTTGGAACGACATGAAAGTGAGTATTAATGACAGAAATTTCATTTTTAGGTGAAATAACCCTTTAACTGTGATTCATGCTGGTTGCCTCAAGAAAAAAAAAAGGCACACTGGCATCCTGGCTTCATTTTCTTGATTTTAAACCACCAGAGTGCTGAACACATTTTCCAGCGTGCTTGTAAAAACAACAAACAACAAGTGCACCATCACAATTAAGTCCCCCACATGAAAACCTAATCATAGTCCTATTGTTAGGGCACGGATGATAAGTGATGCTTTAATCTCACATCCAAAGCACATAAAACTCTTTCAAGTCAGATGATGGGTAGGAAATGTAGTCCCATGGGGGACAGATCGCAACAACTACCTGTACATCTGGAAGACACATGTTGCACAAACATTTGTCTGAGGGCATCTTCAACATCCATTTACCACTGGGCTGCACGTAACAGCGAACCTCACAGGAGGCATCAACAACAAAAGCCCTGCCTCTGAAATCTGTTCCACATTGATTTAGAGCCAAAGCATCATATTAAATAAGCATTCAAGATAACAACACAAGGAAGACGCCTTCAGAGACTCGATTCTGGCAGCGGTGGTAAGAGCAGCACTGCTGAAGCACATAAAGACCACACAGGGATTGAGAAATGTATCCGAACCATCAATAGTCTAATTCAGGCTTTCATAACGGCGATTCAGAATGCAAGAGCTGCTCGGAATCTGAACATTGTGTGTGTGCAGCAACATTTTTTATGGGCTCCTGATGCCTGAAGAAAATTTACAGCTTTCTTTGATGTCTTTGAACTCGGGAGTGAAAATTTGAGCAATGAATCAATGCAGGCAGAGCAGAACACATTAAAAATGATGACAACTACTTCAGCAACAAGTAGGACTCGGGAAACACAGCAAAAATGTTAAATTGTTGAATAGAAATAAAGTTGAAATATTTTAAAAGAACTTAGATTTTGTCAAGAAAATGTAATTGCTTGGCTAACGTGTTCTAAACAGGGTAAAACATTATTAACTAAACCTATAAAAACATTTTTGTTCATTTATCTAATAAAATATTAGATAAAAAAAAAGAAAACAAAAAGTTGAACTAAAATTAAAACTAAAACTGAAATAACTGAAACTAAATTGTAATTTTTAAAAATAACGAAAGCACATAAATTACGAAAATTTAAACTAAGGGGGTATTTATACAACACCATTTTCAACTAAAAACAGAAAACGTTTTATGTGTTTTGGCTGTTCATTTACGACAACGGCGTTTTGGCGGCCTGAAAACGCAAACTTTTAAAAACGGGTTTCATAGTAGTGCAAGTTTTTGAAAACGATACCTTTATCATTTCAGCGTAAACTACAAAAATGGGGAATTTGTGAAAATGTTGACGTCATGCGCACGCGTATTACATGTTCAGTCTATAGGTGCGTAGTGTTTCTTTACAAAGTGACATCGCCAACTACTGGCCTATAATAATAATAATAATACATAATAATACAGCATTTTAAGTTGTTTTCACTGATCCGTGTGAACAGAGATAGTTTTGACAACGTTGTCTTCTGTACGCGCTAGAGCTGCACGATTCTGGATAAAATGAGAATCGTGATTTTTTGGTTTTAAATAAAGATCACGATTCTCCCACGATTCTGAATATACAACTAAACAAAATAACATAATTTATAGGGCTGCACGATTTATCGCAATTATTTTATGCGCAGCTTGTCAGAGCTGTACGGCTCTGTGATCAGTAGTAAATGTTTCTTTATCTGAAAGCCAGAGGGCGCTCTTGTGCAGAAACTGCAAATATGCCCTGCTGCCGAAGTAGATCACGTGTCATTCCAGGAAATTATTCTGTGTAAGAAGCCACATCATCTCACAGAAGGACGCTCAACTGTCGTTATGAAGTGAGTTTGGAGTAAAAACATGTTATTAAATGTTGTCTTTTGTTGGACAAGATGTTAATAAATGCTTCTCATGTCTGGAAAGATGTTTTGACACATGTTTTTTTTTCAAACACATTATAAGCGATTCAAACTCTCAGTGCTTTCAGATGGATTAGCATTTGGAGAAATAGTTCATGGATAAGCCGCGCATAAAAAAATAATTGCTGCTTTGCGATTTCATAATCACACTAAGCCAAGTCATTTAAGTGTGATTACAATGTTTTTTTTCTAATCGTCCGATTAATCGTGCAGCCCTAATAATTTACTAGAGGTTCTGACAAAATATGAATTGATGGACTCTAATTTCTGGAAAAAAGTTTTGAATTTTAAGGAATTACCCTATTTAAAAAAATGGTTTTGAATTAATTCAATGACTCATTAATAAATATTTGTTTCATTACTAGATGAATCAGTGTTTTTGAACGAATCTTTTGAATGAATGATTCAATGACAATACATTTTTTAACAGTCACTTGTTGCCACCTAGTGGCGTAAGATGTAATTGATACAACCGTTATTTGAAGCACCAAGTTAGTTTCAAATGCTGGCTTGCTCTATTTTGATCGCTATCGTAGACATCAGTGTTTATATCCTAAATTTAAACTTTTATCTCAGTACTTCTGTGATAATTTGAATACTTAAACAACTAATGTGTGGTTCAAAACTGCTCTTTCTGGCTCAGCACAGCAGAACAAAAACAGATTTGAATGTTCCGGTATGATTTTGTCAAAGCTCTAATAAACACGGGCGAATCGTTGTCATTATTAATATCGCGTGGGTGTTTCAATCGAGATCGCAATCTTTTTACGATTAATCGTGCAGCTCTAATACTAAGGAAACATTTTTTTTTTGTTGCTTTTAGTACATTGTTGTTGCGTAAACGTACCCCAAAATATAAAAGGAAAACTGAAAATATAAAAATAAAAGTCAAAATTATAATAATAATAATAAAATTACACTGGTTCTAAAAAGTTCCAAGTGTGTTGCTATGTAGTTGTTAGAGTGTTTCTGATGGTTTCTAGTTGGTTAATTACTGGTCCAGGTCAAAAGAGGCCAAAAGAGTCTCTACGATAGCTCCAGTCCTACATTCAATGCAAGTACAATATGTGGGTTTCATCACAAAAATCATTAGTCTGATTGCTAAGAAAAAAAGTAATAGCTCCTACAATGTGAGCCATCATTCATGTTTCTAACAATAAGTTATACTTGGGGTTAGTAATTTTAACAAACCCCTAACTCCAAGTATGAGGACTAGTAATTGTCGCAAGCATCATTTGCTAAGGCTTATTAAAGTATTTAAATAAAATGTTTATTTAAAGATTTAGTGGTGCTTTAAAGAAAATTACAGAGACAAAGCAAGAAGTGCAGATGTATCCAGAAGGAGAGAAATGAAAGAGCATTGAAAACATGAGATAATTATGAGCAGATTAGACCTCAAAGAGAAACACATGGGCTTTAAAGAGACTGGGCTCATTCAAGCAGCTGGAATCATACGGATGCAAATTGGAAACTCATTTGAATATACAAAGCCAATGGGAAGGATTTTGTATATTTGTGTGTGTGAGTATGTGTTTGCATGAGTGTGATTGTGTGTGTGAAGGTGATCTCATTTCTTTTCAGATCAACGTTCCACTTCTGACAACTTATGACTGGTTCACACTCATTTTCTCCACTATAAGATTCTGAGGTTGTGAAAAGATTCAGATTCCGATGGTGAGTCAAAGAGCCGGTTGGATAATTGTGTACTCTGAGATCATTCTGGGTTAGGCTGAACTGCAGGCGTCAGCTCTTTTGTGCGCTGTACATACGCCTCACCGCTAAAAGTCACTCCACCCGCCAAACACAAAACTACAGAGAGAAATCACACTTTAATTGAGGTTTTGATCGGGCGCAAAGGTGGAAACCGCCCTGTCCAGAAGTGCTGCTGATGGATAAACAGCTGAATATGACTGAACAGTGATTTTTTTCCAATGTTAAAATATACAGAGACGACTATTAGTGCCCCATTTGTAAATTGATTTAGTTAAGGGTTGGATTTTCCATTTGTCAAAAATAATGGCGCATGAGTAAACCTTCACCTTTAAAGTATTCACAAGAGGAAGTAAAAGCACGACCTATTGATGATCGAGACGAGCAAATATATGAGTCAAAAAAGTAGAAAAGTAGCCCATTATCATAAATGTTAACAACTTAATCACAAGTACAGCACTGTTCTGTCACGCACTGGCATTCCATGCTGCAAAGTAATATGTGCACATAATAAGTGATATAATATGCTAGGTGTCTTTGGGAATGCCCCACATGGCATCACAATGAGATCACATTAAACAGTTGGTTTTCTGGTTTTGGGCCATCTGCATAAAATGATTTCCTTACTTTGAAATCTGTGACAAACCACACCACATTCAGCATTCATATATATATATATATATATATTATTATTTATTTATATTTTATTTTCAGGATGCATGGATGCATAAATTAATCAAAAGTGACAGTTAAGGGTTCGTTCACCCAAAAATGAAAATTCTGTCTTTAATTACTCACCCTAATGTTGTTCCAAACCCGTAAGACTTTCGTTCTTAATTTGTGTTCCGAAGTTGAATGAAAGTCTTACAAGTTTGGAACGACATGAGGGTGAGTAATTAATGACAGAATTTTCATTCTTGGGTGAACTAACCCTTTAAGACATTTTTTAAAGCTACAAAAGATTTCTATTTTTTTAATGCTGTTATTTTGAACTTTCTTAAGCAGCACAACTGTTTTCAACATTGATCATAATAAAAAAAATGTTCTTGTGCAGTAAATCAGCATATTAGAATGATTTCTGAAGGATCATGTGACACTGAAGACTGGAGTAATGATGCTAAAAATTCAGCTTTGATCACAGGAATAAATTACATTTTAAAGTATATTCATATAGAAAACAGTTATTTTAAATTGTAATAATATTTCTAAATATTCACTGTATTTTGTAGGGATGCAACAATACAGTTAGCCCACGGTTCAATACATACCTCGGTTTTTTAACCACGGTTTTCGGTTCGGTTCGGTTCAGTTTGTTATTCTATGCTTAGGCAATAGGAACAGTAAGAGGTTAGTAGAAAAAGTAAAAACGATTTATTGCAATACTCCTTTATTTTATTTAAAAGCAAAGAAAAGTCCACTAGTTTCTAGTGTATTGTATAATATAAAATAATTTTTTATTTTAAAATTAACACTGACATCTCACAGCTGTTGGTAGCCCATGTACAAACTGTACAAACAAATTCTCCAAAGCTGTTTACCAAGCTTTCGATTAAATTTAATATTTGAAATCACCAATAAAATCTGACAACAACTGCCTCATTTTATTTAATTTTTTTTCTCAAACGCTGGAATCATGACAAAAAATCTGTACTTTTCAGGCTGGATCAAGCTAATGCGCATGCGCAGACCTAAATGCGCGTCTCTTGTGCCTCATTTCGGAGACACTCGTCTGGCTGTTTCTATAGAAACCGGTGCTTCTAACGGCCGCTGCAGTGACGCGATGACTTTATCAGTCAGCGATTGGCTCTTATTTAGAAGGCGGGACTTATTCCACCATATTGCGCGTTTCACTTTCTCCCATTCAAAACAATACGAGTGACGCGTCTTGTGTTATTCTATAGTCTTTGATTATACTCAATGGCAAATCCGAAATGTCTCCACACCACGGATTTGAAAGACGCCGGCGCTTCCTCGTACTGTAGCCTCACTTCCCCGCCGCTCGCCATGTTAAAGTGTGGAATGATGGTTCAGCGCCCCCTAACTTTAGAGCATAGTGATTGAATATTTACTCGCGGGGAGGAGTACTCGTAGACTTACAGGCACACACAAACAGTCAATTCGGAGAGAAATAAAACGCACATAAATTATTTAAACGTAAAACCGAAAAAAACGCAATTCACAAGCGCGTATTGAACCGTGGATGTCGTACCGAACGGTTCAATATTATATTGAGAATTGTGGCATCCCTAGTATTTTGACTATGTAAATGCATCCAAAAAGCCATACTTCTTGCACAAAATGAACACAAACAATTCTTATTCAAAATTAACTTAAAAGTATTTGGGAACTGGAACTAAAAATGTTAAGGAGCCATTACTGTAAGTAACACATGGAGGTGCTGACTCTCAAACAAACTAGCATCACTAACAACAGCAACAACTGGACGAAACAGCCTCCAGTTCACATAACTGCTGTCAGCATCCAGTGCGGGGGGAGACACAACATGAACATGAGAGCATGTCATTAAATCAGTCAGTTGTCTCACACGTGGTCACTGGACTCACGCCCATCAGCAATGTCAACCATGTTTGTCACATTTTCTGGCGATCTTGTGGGCAGCTGATTATGGGAGGTATGGAGCCACAGTCCAACGCTGTTGTCTTGGCATCCTGATACTGACCCCATAAACCGGGCAGAGGTGGGGCTCTCACAGCTGCTTCTGTGCTGATGGCAAGCTGTGTTGAACATAATGAGGATAATACTGCGCATCAACAACAACTTCATACAACTACATCAATACTTTGGCTTGCTTAGTTGGAGTTTAAAAGACACTTTATATTCAGTAATATTATTGATTTGACTGACATTATCGGGTGAGAACAAAACTTGTTCTGAATTGAGCTGGATGATGACACTACCGTCTTCTGCAGAGCTGCTTTAAGCCCCTGATATACTGATGTGACGTCATTTTGAACAAAATCAGGCCAAAAAGAAGTTCGCTTGGAGTTTCCAACTTCTTTTTACCCCTAAACGAAGAACTACAAAGAACTTCGCTATGATTATATTCAGGGCCTTTATAGCTGAATCAACTTCATTTAATAATTGACAAATTTTGCAACATCAACAGTTATTGAACTGACTTGAGCTGAATAATAATGACACTATTGTCTTTTTAGAGCTGCTTCACATGCAGAAGAATTTGAATTTGTCTGATTTTTTCCATCACTGATTGTTACACTCTCAGATCTGTATTGTATAAAGTGCTTTATGAAAAATGTGACTTGACTTGTTAGGTTACCAGGGTGGTGCTATGTGGTTTCCAATGTGTTCTCATTCTAGTTATTAGCAAAAATCATTCATGTCAGTTCCCTTAAATGGTGCGAGACAAGTTATGTAATATATAAAATTATATATATAATATATATATATTTATAAAAGTTATGGTCACACATTAGTTTACAAGAGTTCAGTACATGGAAATGACATACAGTGAGTCTCAAACACCACTGTTTCCTCTTGTTTAAAAGACCTCCGAAGAACAGGCGAATCTCAACATAACACCGACTGTTACGTAACAGTCGGGATCAATAATATGTATGACCCCAATATTTGCATATGCCAGCTCATGTTCAAGGCATTAGACAAGGGCAGGACATCTGGATCTGTGCACAGCTGAATCATCAGACTATGTAAGCAAGCAAGGACAACAGCGAAAAATGGCAGATGGAGCGATAATAACTGACATGATCCATGATATCATGATATTTTTAGTGATATTTGTAAATTGTCTTTATAAATGTTTTGTTAGCATGTTGCTAATGTACTGTTACATGTGGTTAAAGTTACCATCGTTTCTTACTGTATTCACGGAGACAAGAGTCATCGCTATTTTCATTTTTAAACACTTGCAGTCTGTATAATTCATAAACACAACTTCATTCTTTATAAATCTCTCCAACAGTGTGTAATGTTAGCTTTAGCCACAGAGCACCATCAAACTCATTCAGAATCAAATGTAAACATCCAAATAAACACTGTACTAATGCAATTAGACATGCTGCATGACGAACACTTGGTAAAGATCCATTTTGAGGGTTATATTAGTTGTGTGAACTTTGTTTATGCTGTTTAAGGCAAGCTCGAGCTCCGGGGGCGGGGAGCACGAGATTTAAAGGGGCCGCACAGCCTGAATCAGCACATAGTTAATGATGCCCCAAAATAGGCAGTTAAAAAAATGAATAAAAAAAATCTATGGGGTATTTTGAGCTGAAACTTCACAGACACATTCAGGGGACACCTTAGACTTATATTACATCTTTTGAAAACACGTTCTACAACACCTTTAAGGTCCAGATCTCACTATTAAAGGGTTAGTTCACCCAAAAATGAAAATATTGTCATTTATTACTCACCCTCATGTCGTTCCACACCCATAAGACCTTCATTCATCTTCTACTAAAAACATATTTGAAACAGTTCATGTGAGTTCAGTGGTTCTGTCTTAACATTATAAAGCAACAAAAATATTTTTTGCTTTGGAGCTTTACGAATCGAATCAATGATTCGGAGTGCCAAAGTCATGTGATTTCAGCAGTTTAGCCGTTTGATAGGAGATCAGAGTCACTGATCCGATTCGTAAAGCTCCAAAGCAGTGTTTTGAAATCGCCCATCACTATATTGTTGAAAAGTCGTTATTTTGGGGGGATTTTGGCACACAAAAAGTATTCTCGTTGCTTTATAATATTAAGATAGAACCACTGAACTCACATGAACTGTTTTAAATATGTTTTTAGTACCTTTATGGATCTTGAGATTTTCAATGACATTGCTGTCAATGCAGGCCTCACTAAGCCATCGGATTTAATCAAAAATATCTTAATTTGTGTTCTGAAGATTAATGAAGGTCTTACAGATGTGGAACGGCATGAGGGTGAGTGATAAATGACATTATTTTCATTTTTGAGTGAACTAACCCTTTAACTACAACTTTTGCCTCAGTAAACTCCTCATTACTGCTTATTATTGGTTAGTAAGGTAGTTGTTAAGTTTAGGTATTGGGTAGGATTAAGGGATGTGGAATAATAATAATATTTAAATATAATTTATACATATGGTCTTCATACAAAAATATCTGACAAAGCCAAAATATCAAATATGTAATAAAATATACTGATAAAACACAATTTAACATTAAAAGTAAATGATATGCATATAAGACACCTATCTTTACTCAAAATATACACATTTTTTATACATATTTTATTTAAATCATAGGGTTTATTCATATATCTAACTCTAAGTATAGAATAGTAATCGTGAGGATAACACTGCTAATAAAAAAATATATACACAATTAATCCAGCAACAATTTGGTCAGTTTGGGTTTGTAGGTTATGGGCTCATTGTCAGATTAAAATCTTTCATTTTTAGCAAATTTTGGACACAAAAATTATAAATATATCACAGATTTAGCAGAACAACATTTGCTTAAAATGAGGAAGTGAGCAGGAAGTTAAATAAAGTGGCGACACAGTGGAGCAAGGTTATGTTGTACGTACATTCATTAACCTGATTGATTATAAAGACTTAATGCATTAAATCAAGGTTTGTTTGGGTCTTGTTTTTAATGAACTGACTCTTCCTGGACTCAAGAGGTTATCAGTGTGTTTGTTTGAGTGTGTGTGTGTGTGTTGAGCGTGGGGATGTGCCACAGACGGGGACTGGTTTCTAGGTAGCTCTTCAAACACTTCAATAATCTCCTTCAGCACAAAGCAACAACAAACTTCTCCAAGTGACACTCCAGGCAAGTCAACTCAGACTTCACTGGCAGATTTTTTTTTTTTTTTGCCTGGAGTGACGGCTCACAGACACAGTTTCAAAGAGCAAGATTTCTTGTCAGCTAGCTAAAACACAAATGATTAAACATCATATGGCTGCAATGACAGTTGCTCAGTGAAAAAAATCAATATTCTTGCAAAAAAAAAGGAAAGAAGACAGCCACAAATAAGCTCATTGATAAGATTACGTCAGCTGATCAATATTCGCAAAAGATTGACAGCATAAAGTCTAACAGTTCCATCATTTTTAGGATAAATCTTCAATGAGGTTCACTGCGAACCAAACCATACAACGGCTTTCTGTGTAAAAATCACCACCTTGAAAACGACGAGCAAATTTCTACCACTCAAAATGGCTAGTGTGAAGACCAAGTCCCATAAGGTCTTGTTAGTGCTGCTGGCCGACCATCCAGCTAGTCCAACAGACACAACACATCGGGCCGAGCACCTGATAAATTAAATAATAATCCTGTCATCACATCCTCTTCCCTGAAGGGCTGGATTTTCTGCTTCATAATGGTCTTGTACAGATGTATCCGGAGCTCATGCCCATGCAAACAGAGGGCTGTCATTAAACTTTGTAACATATAGATCATATCTCTATATCATGCTTTGCGAAAAGTGACTATTTAAAAGAGAAGCAGCTGCAGAAATCACTTCAAGAAGTGCAAAATACAACAATGCTGCCAAATACAATTACAGGCTGTGTTTAACTACACCACAAAATTATACATTAAAGAAAACAAAGATCACAACAAGCTGTTATTATGATGGAAGTCATAATGACATGATATTATATTTATGTTGCTCTCTAGTCCCCTTACAAAAACGTACTGCATGGCACTATATATATTTACCATAGTACTACCATGTTCAAAATACTGGTTTGGTGTCATGCATTTAATACTTTTCTAATACGCCTAGGCTTACTTAGAGATGTTATATTAAAAATCTTACCTGTAACATTAAATGTTTAGTCCTGATCTGCTCTTCTGTGTGAGTTTAAAGGGAAGTCAGTCTGGTTACAGTGTATCATGCAGCAGTTGTCTGTAAGTTATCCTTATCAGAGCAGGTAAAGCCACCGGCAACTGGTTTGCTCAATTTCGAGGTGCAACACGCCAAAACAAGCAGCTGTCAGTGATGAAATCATTTCACTGATGAAGTTAAAACGGAAAAGTTGTGTGTGAAGGATAAGCCATTAGTCCAATGCTGAGCCATACAGATTCAGCGCAGATTTTCGCTCTGAACTCAGCGCACTCCCGCGGACCGAACCAAACGCACGCACAGGGGTAAGTGTTAAAGGCTCGGCTTATGAATATTAATTAGAGTAACGTGACGTACGCCAGGTAGGCCGACCTGATTGGCTGAAAGGCAGAAGTTGGTAGGAGGGCTCTAGTCTGCGGGGCCAAATAGCGAATCATTGGCTGGAATTATGAATATTTAATAAGATTACGTAACACGACGCTCCAGGAGAGTTACCAAGCAACAGCTGAATACTAAAATTAATATTTATGAGGTAAGACTTCAGCATAGTTGTAAATTCACGTGAGGAGATTTAAACTTGAGGTTTAATTTTTTTTTCTTTAAATGCATCGCCGTTTCTCGTCTCTTAAAGGGATAGTTCACCCAAAAAATAAAAAAATTGTCATAAATTAATTATTCACCCTCAAGTTGTTCTAACCTGTATGAGTTTCTTTCTTCTGTTGAACACAATAGTTATTTTGAAGAATGTATGTGACCAAACAGTTGCTGGTCCCCATTGACTTCCATATTAAAAAAAAAAAAAAAACTATGTAAGTCAATGGGGACCAGAAACTGTTTGGTTACCCATATTCTTCAAAATATCTTCTTTTAAGTTCCACAGAACAAAGAAACTCATACTGTTCATAATGTTTTTATTAAAATGTATTAATTAAAAATAGCCTAAATCATTGTGATATTGGATTTGTGGCCAGGTTTTAGCAAACATTAAACTTATAAAACACTGTTTCTTCATATTGTTCAATAATTCATTTTTAATAATAAAAAATATTATATCAAATAAATAATAAAACATTTCTGTAATTATGTATATCTGTAAATACCTTTTCACACCCAATTTCATATTAAATGTCTCCAACACAGCTGTTGTGCTTTCCATTGAATGTGTGTTTAAATTACTCATGACTCTTGAGGTTTCCAAGACGTCTAAAAGAAAGTAGAACAGCAGCCTCATGGTAATCTAGGTGGTGAAAACTGAGACTATGTTTCGGCTACCTTCAGTTTCCCTGAGGGACAGAGCTGTGCCTTCATTTGCAAACCAATTGGCTTTAAGACAGGATTTCTATTCACATGTAAAGGATGTCATCTACATGAAACAACAGTTTGATCTTTTCAGTTGCCCAGGGCTCATATTACACTGAAAATGCAACAAATACGTAAATAATACAGAATCATGTTATATGTTGAAGAAATAGAAAAATTTTTTAGAGCAACAATTGATTTAAGGGAATTTCCCGAAATAGAGATTTGACAATGTGACAACTTCAATATGCATAGCACTCTTTTGCTTTGATTTTATTTTAATTAATTATTTTAAAAAGTTATATTTTTGTACTTTGGCACTAGTATATTATATCTTAGTTTTCTTATACTTTTTAATGAATATTTCTCATTGTATAAAAAAAATGCATTGAATACAAGCACCATTTGTTAAAAAGGACCTTGTTACATATAGAAAAAAGCCACGGTTTGCTGTTAATGTTCCTGAACTGTGATTTTCACAAGTAAGTGACAAATGCCCAGCATCACCACATTAAATAATGCATGAGTAAATGTAAACATTATACGCAATATAATTCATATCAAATTTGTCATTTGAGAACACCCTGATATCAGTGATCCATAGTTAACATTTCATAAAAGGATTTTGTGAGCAAGTTTTCTGCCTTTAATCCAGACATTTTGATCTCATCCAGTTACTTTATTATACTTGACTTAGTCCGACCATATAATTAGACATGAAGCGATTACAGATGGCTTGGGTTGTAATGGTCAGTGTGGTTAGCGAGAGCAGCTCTTCTGCTGTACAGGAGAGCCTCGTCGCCTGGGATTTCCATCAGTGCTGCAGTTTAATTTGAGTGTGAGGATTTCAATGAAGGGAAGTTCAGCTGGGGATCAGAACAAAGTGCATCTCCTGCCCTTCCTGGAATTCTCCGCAAGAACATTCTCACAACGAGTCCCGGTGAAGGAGAGAGAGAGAGTTAGAAACCCTGCTGGGACCAGACCCCTCTGCCTCTTCATCAATCACTCCACAGGACAGAACAACCGTCTCCTCCTAATGAGACTGACAATACTGCACCGGTGTCTGCAGTGTCACGGCTCCTGGCTTGCGCTTATCCAATTAACCATTACCGAAAGCTCAAATCAACATGCCAGTTTACAGTCTGGAATTCTAAAGCTAATGTGAAACTAATGCAACATACAGTACACACTCTTAAAGACCATAAGAAATCCATTTTTTTAGTCCATGTCTATAATTTTGAGGGGAAAAAAAATCTATATCTAGTGTACTCTTAAAAAGTCACAAAATTAACAAATTAGCATATGCATTTCAAATGCACAGCCTGTTAAAAAACTCTATTGGCTAAAGAACAAGAACTTCTTAGAAAACTGTGTATATCAAGCATTTGCATGCATTTTCACTTACAGTAAAATGAAAGTCAATGAGGCAAAACATTGCACTATGGGATTAATGTTAAAATACAAAATCACTAGGCTATAACGAACAAACATTACAGATTCTCATATCACCTCATAATGAATTATCTCCAACTTGCAACTATAAATATATCCAGCTTTATCTGCATACATACCGTACACTCACATAAAGCGATATAGGATGATTTACTCAATGTTACAGCTCAAATAACACTTTTGCATTGAAAAAATTACTAGCAGCAGATTTCTGCATTAAAATCCTCTGAAAAGCCTTTCCTTATAGACTGCAAATAATCATTGAACAATCATTTTTTGTTATACGTTTTGTTGTCATTATATATTGAACCCAGAGCATTCCTTTAAAGTAAGAGAAATAGTTAAAGTGTTCTTAACAAATCTTGAAAAAACAAGAAAATATAAGTATATCCAGTCTCACCCAGATACATACAATACACTCAGGTAAAGCAGTATACTATCAACAGAGCTGGGTAGACTTCTTATGAATTGCAAAATTGACAAAAATTATAATCAGTAATATAATCTCTTAGATTACACATTTTTGGTAATGTAATCGGACTACTTTTGGATTACATTTAGATTACCTTTTGTGCCAACCCTTATTTGATGTCACATATATAGTAGGATAATCTTGTACTATTTTGACAGATACAAAGAAAAAATATATTTCAAAAATATATATTCTATTTACCATGGACAGTTAATACTTCAAAATACTAACACTAATGTACCTGTAAGTGTTTGCTGATAGTAACACTGAATAAAACAAAATCACATCTTATGATTTTAAAACATATTCACTTAAAATTAAGTAAATGTAGAAAACAGCAACATTACAAAATCAAGTATTGAAAAACGTGCAAATTTACAGCAATATCACTGCTACATCAAATATTTAATCTGTATTTCATATATTAATGTTATTATTATTATATAATTATTATTTCATATACAGTACAGTCCAAAAGTTTGGAACCACTAAGATTTTTAATGTTTTTAAAAGAAGTTTCGTCTGCTCACCAAGGCTACATTTATTTAATTAAAAATACAGTAAAAAACAGTAATATTGTGAAATATTATTACAATTTAAAATAACTGTGTACTATTTAAATATATTTGACAAAGTAATTTATTCCTGTGATGCAAAGCTGAATTTTCAGCATCGTTACTCCAGTCTTCAGTGTCACATGATCCTTCAGAAATCATTCTAATATGCTGATTTGCTGCTCAATAAATATTTATGATTATTTTCAATGTTGAAAACAGTTGTGTACTTTTTTTTCAGGATTCCTTGATGAATAGAAAGTTCAAAAGAACAGCATTTATCTGAAATACAAAGCTTCTGTAGCATTATACACTACCGTTCAAAAGTTTGGGGTCAGTAAGAATTTTTATTTTTATTTTTTTGAAAAGAAATTAAAGAAATGAATACTTTTATTCAGCAAGGATGCATTAAATCAATCAAAAGTGGCAGTAAAGACATTTATAATGTTACAAAAGATTAGATTTCAGATAAACACTGTTCTTTTGAACTTTCTATTCATCAAATAATCCTGAAAAAAAATATTGTACACAAATATTTTGTACAATTGTACACATTAAATGTTTCTTGAGCAGCAGATCAGCATATTAGAATGATTTCTGAAGGATCATGTGACACTGAAGACTGGAGTAATGATGCTGAAAATTCAGCTTTGCCATCACAGGAATAAATTACTTTGTGAAATATATTCAAATAGAAAACAGTTATTTTAAATTGTAATAATATTTCACAATATTACTGTTTTTTTACTGTATTTTTAATTAAATAAATGTAGCCTTGGTGAGCAGACGAAACTTCTTTTAAAAACATTAAAAATCTTAGTGGTTCCAAACATTTGGACTGTACTGTATATATATATATATATATATATTTAATCCATATTTCATATCTATATTTTCGTTCATGATTCTTCGAGGAAAAACTCGAAGAATCATAAGCGGCAGGTTTATTATGAAAAAAATATAAACGTTAAAAAAATGAAAAATTAGGAGAATCAATGAATTATGAACAATTTACTGCCATTGTGTAAATAATATGTAATCATGTAATCCATAAAAAAGTAACTGTAGTCTGATTATGAGTATTTTAAAAAGTAGTTTACTCTAATTACAAGTACTTGATTTCTGGAATCTGATTACGTAATCCAGATTACATGTAATCCGTTATTACCCAGCTCTGACTATCAAAGACTTTATATGACTTTACGGTGCACTCCTATTACTTATGAATGGGAAAAAGTGCAACACTCAATATGGCGAATAAGCCCCACCTTCTAGGTGAAAGGGCCAATCGTTGATTAGTAAAGTCATCACGTCACTACAGGCAGTGTTCTCTGACTTGTCTTAAAGGGACTTTGATACTATACAGCAAAAAAATGTTGATTGCTTGTTTTGTCACAAAATGTAAACTTTATTATCGGCCAACTAAATGTGACTAAAAGGAACGAAGAGATTAAGATATTATAAACATCAATATAATGAATTTCTGTAAAGCCACTTTGAAATGTGCACTGTGAAAAGTGCTATACAAATACATTTGTTAGAGAGAAAATCTGGCACAGTCAAAATGAGCTGTGGTGATCAGGACAGCCAAAGGGAGATGTTTGCCATCTGTTTAACAAATCATGACATAAATGCTCTCCACCCCCTCCCGATTTTCACAGGTGTTTGCCATTAGCCAAGGCCACAAATGCTGCCCAAAGGGAGTGACCTTAAAGCCAACAGCTGCCCATTCAGAACCCCAACATAAAACAGACCAGCGGTCAAAGAATGATATCAACTCTCCACATCCCAGAACCACAGACTGAAGACTTAGTGCACATCCATTCAATGAAAGAGACAGAGGATTTTACTTCTTGAGCGTTGGCATTGGATGAAACGAACAGGCGTATGAGCGTTGCAGACACTAACTGCTTATTATAACATCTAAATCCCAAGCCATAATGATGTGTAAAGGACTTTAATTATTCATATAGTAGTACTCCAAGCCCTAAGAACAGACTATATATAAAGTGTTGTTTTCATGCTGCATTTTTTAGCGGATTTAAACACATACACTCACACCTCTTTGATGTCTGAGTGAGTTTTCATAAGAACGCAGGAGATTTAAGGAGTCTAAGACAATAGCTTCACAGCGGCCAGGCATCGTAGGAGTGAGATCTTGGAGTAACAGCTGATTCTGACATATTTAACGCTGCTCTTTTAGTTTCATGCCAGTTGGCTCGCTGCTCTCCCCATCTTTCTTTCTCTAAAACCTCTCCAGGAGTAATCCGGGGAAAAAACCCGCAGATCCAAACTCTAAATGCTCCTCTACACTAATCCACAGCTCCACGCTCGGGAGAGTGGTGGGTTTATCTATGTGGTCAAAGCACTATGATCACTGTTAAGAGTTCAGTGATCTACTTAACAGGTACTGCATCTATTCTTATACAGAGAACTTTCAATGTTAAAATGCCTTATTCTACACCATTTTACCGCGCTGACACGGTTATAACAGTGGCTCTTTTGACAATAACAATGTGTATTAATACATTTCTAAGCTATTTTACTTACAAAGCTTGCCCCCTGGTGGACTAAAACGCATAGCAACACCCTGGCAACCACTCACAACTCATTTCCATAGCTGAAGAAACTGTGAAAACAAGTTATTTTTACAATTCTGTTCGGCGCTGCGAGTAGCACAGAAATTACATACTGCATACTACATCCTAAACACATTTTACACTTCTGGATCTTTGACCTACATACTTCAACAATGTGCATAAACTGGAAAACTTATTCTACAAGTGTAAAAGAGTCCAGATCTCATGGAGTCTCATGGGATTGTGGTGTTGAAGATGAATATGCCCTCAACAGGACGCCACTCCACACAGGATGACAGACAAGCGTACGGTCATGTGAACATCCCTGGGCAAAGCTTCCTCTATTTCCTCTTAAAGTCATGAACCACTTGATGAACTGCCTGTCCTGCGACAAAACACAAACATACATTCTTCCAAGTTCATAAATGACAAAGTATGAGTGTCCATACACTAGACAAAGTGATTCTCAAATGATCTAAAAATGAGTCACAGGTCTGTTCTGACAGGAAAATACAGCTAAATGCAAATAACAGAATGCAACTATGCTCAACCTTTAAAGGAAGAAAAAATTCTGCTCTGATCCATATATATATAAGTACAAAATTATTAAAAATATAATGATTGATATATATAGGTACAGCTACGCAAATGACACTTTGACGCTTCAAAAAGTTTATAAAGAGTTAAAGGTGCCCTCGAATGAAAAATTGAATTTATCTTGGCATAGTTAAATAACAAGAGTTCAGTACATGGAAGCAAGAACAATAGCAAAAAATGGCAGATGGAGCAATAATAACTGACATGATCCATGATATCATGATATTTTTAGTGATATTTGTAAACTGTCTTTCTAAATGTTTTGTTAGCATGTTGCTAATGTACTGTTAAATGTGGTTAAAGTTACCATCGTTTCTTACTGTATTCACAGAGACAAGAGTCGTCGCTATTTTCATTATTAAACACTTGCAGTCTGTATAATTCATAAACACAACTTCATTCTTTATAAATCTCTCCAACAGTGTAGCATTAGCCGTTAGCCACGGATCACAGCCTCAAATTCATTCAGAATCAAATGTAAACAATATAACAGTATACAATACTCACATAATCCGACGCATGCATGACGAACACTTTGTAAAGATTCATTTGAGGGTTATATTAGCTGTGTAAACTTTGTTTAGGCACTGTTTAAGGCAAGCGCGAGCTCCGTGGGCGGGGAGCATCAGCATTTAAAGGGGCCACACAGCATAATCGCGCATATTTAATGATGCCCCAAAATAGGCAGTTAAAAAAATTTATTTAAAAAAATCTATGGGCAATTTTGAGCTGAAACTTCACAGACACATTCAGGGGACACCTTAGACTTATATTACATCTTGACGTGCTAGAACCAATGAGGTTCATTCTCACGTTACGCATCACATTTGACCGTTCGCAAAGACCCGCCCCCTTTAGTTGTTAGGCTTGTTCAACTTGATGCAGCGCTGCACAGACCGATCAGCGGCGGACTTGAAGCAGTGCATGCCGGTAAGAAATTTTGTCCGACTTGAGACAGCGCCGACGCCACGTGACTGTGACGTATAGCATCAAGCCAGCGCAGCATCTCATGAGCGGCTGCACGAGCTCTGATGACGACAATGCTGTTCCACGATTGGCCGGATTCACCGCATGACAACGATCACATGTGTTTCATGTTTTTTTCTGAAAACTTCAGTTCCACTAATGCTCAAAAATCTGTATTTTTATAACAGTTAAAGCTCTTTTCATGTAGTCGCGATGTTGTATTGTGTCATGTTTATCAAAATAAAATGGATAAAAAAACATAGACGCCACTACATTGGTATTTAAATAATATATGCTTATGTTGAACTTTATTCTTGTAAAAACAGACACTGTAAGCAGTACATAAATGAAAATGTCTCTGAAACATCTGTGCATTAGTCAAATATTGCATTGATTTCACTTCAGCAGTGATAAAGTATGCAAACACAGTGTGAGCGTCACTAGTACGAGAAGCAGAAAGTGTCCGACTTCACGTCTCCGTTTTCAGCTCCTCCCCGCCTGCACATGGCTACTCTCGCCGATCGGTTGCATCCAGCCGCAGCCGATGTTAAACACACCTACTGTTGCTACGTCCGACAAGCCATGCCGCTCTCACACCACACATCATGTTCTCACGCAGTGAAAAATATTCTGCGGAGCAAAGAGGACACTGACAACGCGTCGACAGACAAGATAGAGCAGGTTACTTTTGATATAAAAACTCATTTCAAATTTTGTAATTTTAAAGAAATTTAAACAAAAAATACCATTTTGTGGCTCTTTAATGTGTCGTGACACATCACTGTAGTGCTTCAGCTCAAGCAGCTCGTGAACCGATCATCTCTTCCTACTAGTTCATTTAGCATCAAATAAACATGAATGAACATCATAATAGGAATGTTGTTTCAAACGCAGAAAGATGTCAGTACACAACATTTTTCAAGTTCAAGTCCACCGAATTTAATCTACTAACTCCACTGACTGCTTTGTTGGACAAAATGGTGGATTCGGCGTTATGATTGGTTAGATCGCCTGTCAATCAAACTCCCGGCGAAGGGTCAATCGAGCTTCCGCAAGAGTTTTGATCTTGCGTGTCAAGCAGGTTTAGTTGAGCTTCTGTTTATGTTCGCTTATCAATGTTTATATGTGAATAAAAGCCTAAATTAAATCTGTTCAATACATAAAGTGATCGAGTCTCTTCAGGAAATTTGGACTAAACCATTAAATTCATATGGATTAGTTTTCACTCTCTTTTTGAAGCATCAAAGTGTCATTTGCATAGCTGTCAATGGAGGGACAGAAATCGCTCAGATTTCATCAAAAATATCTTAATTTGTGTTCTGAAGATGAATGAAAGTCTTACGGGTTTAGAACGACATGAGGGTGAGTAATTAATGACAGAATTTTCATTTATGGGTGAACTAACCCTTTAAATGCCAGTTCACTTGAAACGAGGATAAACATGGATTGTGCTGACCACAGTTTGTGTTGTGCACTGCATTATTGGCTGAGAGCATAAAAGGAGACAATTAGAAGCTAATATACTTTCCTATTCAGCCTATGAGACATAATAATTTTGAATATTATTAGTCTGACACAGTTCAAGATAATATTACTAATTTTAAGTCTTATTTTAAGGACACTTTTGTCGATGATTAACAATCTTCTTGGTACTGTGTTTGGTCACAACTTCATAAAATCTGGGTCATGAATCATGATGAGCAAAATAAGTTGAGAACTAACTGCTGTAGACACTTCTGCTCTAGCACAATAGAAACTTTAGACTGTGTCCACAGTGAGACTGTTTGAATATATTAATTTCCTCTGATTAAAGCCTCTGTCAGCACCACAGCAGTCTCAGCCACAGACTGTTTTTCATCTAAGTGTTTTGATTATTATTTCATGCAGTGCCCCACTGCCCTGGAAGAATTTCTCGCTCTGGCTCTCGGCAGTTGTGCGTGCGATCCCGTCAGGAGTCGGCGTAGACTTGCGAGCAGAGCTTCAAACAGCATGCATTCCCCTCTTCGCTCCGCTTTGATTCAGAGCGGGAGGGGCTCGAGTTGCCAAGCAGAAAAATCCAAACAGCGTGTCCTCTCCTCACCCCCTCCACCACCCGCTGCTGCAGTGCCAACTTATCAAGCTCACATCTCTACAGTACATCACACATCATAATAGCACAGTATTAAGGCCCGCTCTCACCAAGGACGATAACGATAAAGAGTTTAAAAGAATAGCATCTAAATTTAAAAGAATAGCAGAATCCACACCACAACTTTGGCCCCATCCCAAATGGCGCACTTGTGGTCTTGTGGACTTACAATGGATGCCACGTGCTCATATCCGTTAAGTCCACAAGACCATATAGGGCAGGGTTCCTCAAATCCAGCCCTGGAGGGCCACTGTCCTGCAGAGTTTAGCTCAAACCATGATCGAACTCACTTACCTGAAGACCTTGACTAGCTTGATTAGGTGTGTTTGATTAAGGTTGGAACTAAACTAAGTTTTCCACGTTCTGCTCCGTATCACGCATGGTTGAGCCTGCAAGACTTTCACAGTATACTTCTTTGGTTGTGAGCGCGGAAAGATGCGTTCGGCGCGTGCACGCTATCTAGTGGATTTGTTTTAAAGTTCCCCTGTAGTCAATTAGTTTATCCCTTAAAACTCATCTTCGATCACCAAAAGTACATATTTAAACCTTTTTTGCAGTGTAAACAAATTCTTCATGCCTTAAAATAGCTTGAATGTTACTCTACACACTTGCCTCATTTAGTATACGCAGAGCCATGAATATGCTAATTAGCCCCGCCTCCACTCACTCGCACGAGCTCAGAGATCCACTCGGTCAACTTACTGAGGCAAACGCTGCACAATGGTATCGTTTTTTACAACGTTGAACACATAACAGTAATTAATATGATTAGCCTTTAGCATGACTGTTATCAAACAGCTAATAATGTCTTGCTAATGTTACACAAACCATGTTCAGACAGCTGTCTTCTAAAAATCAGTATCTTTAGAAACGCTTTGAACAACTCAGAACGTCAGCGGAGAAAGGCTTATAGTTCATCATAACATCTTAATATACACCCGCTATATTGCTAAATCTACCCGATTTTTCATATCAACAGAAAAATATACTGGGATAACCTTCTCTTGAGACTCCCCTGCTTCAGATCAGTCATAGTTAACAGGGTTTTCATAACAAAACTCGCCTAATTGCTACTCAAAACTAGCCCAAAACTAGCCTAAAACTAGCCTAATCGCATTTCAGGGGTCCCCCTGGTAAAAATTGCATTCCGCGGGGTAAAATTCACTTTTTGGCTGGGTTCCCCCTGGTTAAAATTGCATTCCAGGGGCTAAATATCATGTTATTTGGGGTTGCTTCAACCTTTGAACATGAAAAACAACCCGTGGCGGTGATAAAGTAGCCCAATTCCCCGGGAAAACCGCCGACTTGGCAACACTGATGTTAATGATATGCTAAAGCCTGCCGGCACATTGACATGGCACATTATAAGGTAGTTTGTGACATCAGAAACACCAGCTATTTCAAACCAAATTTACATAATTTTGCACTTGTCTTAAAGCATATTAAAAACACCACATAGACATATAAATATTAAAATTTGATTTTGACCACAGGGGGACTTTAAAAGGTGCTCAAGTCACACGCACTTGCGCTGTTGTATGCGCACCATCTGCACGGTCTCAAAAATTGGGCTGCACACGGACGGGGTAAGTTTAAATGACAAATGGGACACCCTACAGTCTTCTGGACGCATACGTGATGGCCATTGTCAGTCCAAAAGACCGTAAGTGCATATGAAGTGTGCCATTTGGGACAGCTAGGGCCTATAAAGGTGCAGTCATATTTACCGCTCCAGTCAAGTGACGGCGAAAAAGTTCCCCACATAAATTTCGCTCATGTTCAAGCGGGTCATGCAAATTCACCACGAGTACCAACAGAAAACTAATTGTTTTGACATTTCTCTGAAACCACACAATAACGATAACGGCACAGATGAATGATATCATTGGAAACACTTTAGATTTTTTTTTCCAGATGATAAACCATTACGACACACCATGTCGTAATTATGGAATTTTAACTTGTAAAAAGCGTTCACATCCTCGTAGACCTTGAAATTACAACTTGTAAGCTGGGAATTTTCTGAGAGCTCCTACATGCACCATGTGACCGCTGTACCATTTGACCTGACTGATGCAGATTCATTTAGCCATTCATAGTGTTGCCGTAAAAACGCATAATTCCCAGTCTGTGGATTTTCTGTTTTAATCATATAAATTTAAAGGTGTCGTAGAATGTGTTTTCAGAAGATGTAATATAAGTCTAAGGTGTCCCCTGAATGTGTCTGTGAAGTTTCAGCTCAAAATACCCCATAGATTTTTTTTTATTCATTTTTTTAACTGCCTATTTTGGGGCATCATTAAATATGCGCAGATTCAGGCTGCGGCCCCTTTAAATTCTCATGCTCCCCGCCCCCGGAGTTCGCGCTTGCCTTAAACAGCATAAATATAACCCTCAAAATGGATCTTTACAAAGTGTTCATCATGCAACATCTAATCGCGTAAGTATGGTATTTATTTGGATGTTTACATTTGATTCTGAATGAGTTTGATAGTATGCTCCGTGGCTAAAGCTAACATTACACACTGTTGGAGAGATTTATAAAGAATGAAGACGTGTTTATGCATTATACAGACTGCAAGTGTTTAAAAATGAAAATGACAACGGCTCTTGTCTCCGTGAATATAGTAATAAACAATGGTAACTTTAACCACATTTAACAGTACATTAGCAACATGCTAATGAAACATTTAGAAAGACAATTTACAAATATCACTAAAAATATCATGATATCATGGATCATGTCAGTTATTATTGCTCCGCCTGCCATTTTTCGCTATTGTTCTTGCTTGCTTACCTAGTCTGTTGATTCAGCTGTGCACAGATCCAGACGTTCTGCCCTTGTGTAATGCCTTGAACATGAGCTGGCATATGCAAATATTGGGGTCATACATATTAATGATCCCGACTGTTGCGTAACAGTCGGTGTTATGTTGAGATTCTCCTGTTCTTCGGAGGTCTTTTAAACAAATGAGATTTATATAAGAAGGAGGAAACAATGGAGTTTGAGACTCACTGTATGTCATTTCCATGTAATGAACTCTTGTTATTCAACTATGCCAAGGTAAATTCAATTTTTAATTCTAGGGCACCTTTAATAGATATATTCGCCTAACCAACCCCTAACCCTAAACATAACCATTAGTAACCCTCTTGAAATATTTAACCTAATTGGTTTCATTCATATGAGCCCCCATATTCTGGTTATTCTCGTCTGATGTGCAACCAGTAAAACTTTTTGCGCTACAAAGCGTGTTCATGATTATTTTATTAAACAAGATATACTATTATACTGTTGATTTAAATGACATAACCGCAGTGTGCTCTGATAATAAACATAACATTATCATGCGTTGGTGTGGATGCTAATATAGCCAATTATTGTTACAGTTATTCTTGGTCCTTTGGTCTAATGTTTGGAAACAACCAGCACAAGGCTTCACAAAGGTAACGGTTATTGGGAGGTGTTTCAACAGGATCTGGCTTTCATGAGTCACCGCTGGACTATTAGAAGACGAGACGTTAGCTGTGTCATACGGCTCTTATGCACTTTGATGAGATGAAATGGCCAAACCCACGTGCTTTAATCCCAATCTGCTTGTGTTTGTGTGCTTCAGAGTGGATGAACAGCTGCGGCTCATGAGGGAAGCTGAGATAACCTCTGAAAAATAACCCAAACACTTCACCACTCTTTTAACATGTCAAGACCTGTAGCTCTCAGTCTTCAGAAGAGCTCTGTGGGCATCAGCAGGGGGAACACATGCATGCAGCTAATATCAACAGCACTGGTGATTATATAAGAGCGAATAACTTAAGATATCAGTTGACAAATCCTAAGCCATCAAGGTAGACTAACAACAAATGCAATAAAAGGCTTGTTTTGCAGACCTTATGTAGCCCCGCCCCCTTCCAGTGCTGCGCTCATTGTCTTTTGACTTTGTATTTCCACAGCGATCTTACGTATTTATGAATGAACTGCATAAGGTCTCAGAAGAAATACTTTAGTAAGCATCAATAATAAAACCTTATGTTTGTGGTTTGGTATCAAAGAGTGTATAAATGACACAATTATGTAACTGAATGATTAGATATAAGATGTACTAATCACAATGAGCAATATTGCCAGGTCAGCTGTATGTTGTTAGGATGTCACCGGAGTGTGTCCAAAACACAAGGTAGGACAGATTTCGATAATGTGGTGTAAAGCTTTTCACAGTGTGATGGATACATGGAATATTACACCTGCCAAGATTGGACAGATTATAGAAGCCTATATAAGCAACCTCCTGAAATACAGGCATAATAAACTACAGCCAAAGACAGAATGATGTGCTGCAGTGCAGTAAAAACTCAAGGTAGGTCACAGCACCGAAAATGGAGGGGAAAAGAAATTATATATATTAAAACATATAAAAAAAATACTTAAAAATATAGTATGAAAAATATAACAAAATAAAAAATTTATATAAAAATATACAATTTATTATTTTATATATATGAATAAAATATTTAAAAATAATGTGACCAAAATAAAAACCCAAACAATAAAAGTAAGCTAAAATATAATATAATTGCACTAAGCATTGTAGTTTAGAGCAGGTAAACCTGAAACAATGGAGTAAAAAATTACTGCAATATCGAAATAGAGTTTCAAATTCATTTTTTTAAACAATATTACGATATCGTGACCCACATATCAATATATTGTATCGCCAGACTGCTGCTGATTCTCACCCCTAATATTTGTGGTATAGACTATAACATATATTTAAGATCTGGGAATATGCTAGTAAATCCTATTTATTGTTTTGTTGCACCGGAGATAAACTAAAAACTCTCAAAGTGCCCAGTCAAGTCAAATGTGTTTGTTTGTGTGCAACTGGGGTTAGATGTGCAAGTGCGCCACCTGTGGCAAGGAGAAGAATTACAACAACCTGACTGCAGCACTTCATAAAGGTGTGAACAGTCCTAAAATCAGAACATGCTCAGAAGGGCATTTTAAAAATAGATCACCACCTGTCTTCACGCTAAGACTAATTCACACAGCAACAACAAATCTCCACAGTCTACACTACACGTGCCAAGAGAAATTAATTGCTTATAATTAATCTTTTACAGCAACATGCTACAGCTAGAGAAAAGAATTCAATTAATTTGTCATAATAATTAAAGGTAAGTATGATTGTTATGCAGCAAAATTAGAGCAATTCACAGCAAAAATTCACAACAACAGACAGCTGTAAAACATAAAAAACATAAAAAATAATAAACAATAAAAAATATAATAAATTAGAAATTAAAATTAGTATGCACACACACACACACACACATATATATCAAATTGAAAATTTATTTTTTAAATATATCAATTATTTATATATATATATATATTAATAAATATATTATAAATTTCAAATTTATCAAATTGCAAATATATTTATCAGACATTCTAATATATATATACAAACCCGATTCCAAAAAAGTTGGGACACTGTACAAATTGTGAATAAAAACAGAATGCAATGATGTGGAAGTTTCAAATTTCAATATTTTATTCAGAATACAATATAGATGACATATCAAATGTTTAAACTGAGAAAATGTATCATTTTAAGGGACAAATAAGTGGATTTTTAATTTCATGGCATCAACACATCTCAAAAAAGTTGGGACAAGGCCATGTTTACCACTGTGTGGCATCCCCTCTTCTTTTTATAACAGTCTGCAAACGTCTGGGGACTGAGGAGACAATTTGCTCAAGTTTAGGAATAGGAATGTTGTCCCATTCTTGTCTAATACAGGCTTCTAGTTGCTCAACTGTCTTAGGTCTTCTTTGTCGCATCTTCCTCTTTATGATGCGCCAAATGTTTTCTATGGGTGAAAGATCTGGACTGCAGGCTGGCCATTTCAGTACCCGGATCCTTCTTCTACGCAGCCATGATGTTGTAATTGATGCAGTATGTGGTCTGGCATTGTCATGTTGGAAAATGCAAGGTCTTCCCTGAAAGAGACGACGTCTGGATGGGAGCATATGTTGTTCTAAAACTTGGATATACCTTTCAGCATTGATGGTGCCTTTCTAGATGTGTAAGCTGCTCATGCCACACGCACTCATGCAACCCCATACCATCAGAGATGCAGGCTTCTGAACTGAGCGCTGATAACAACTTGGGTTGTCCTTGTCCTCTTTAGTCCGGATGACATGGCGTCCCAGTTTTCCAAAAAGAACTTCAAATTTTGATTCGTCTGATCACAGAACAGTTTTCCACTTTGCCACAGTCCATTTTAAATGAGCCTTGGCCCAGAGAAAATGCCTGCGCTTCTGGATCATGTTTAGATATGGCTTCTTTTTTGACCTATAGAGTTTTAGCCGGCAACGGCGAATGGCACGGTGGATTGTGTTCACCGGCAATTTTTTCTAGAAATATTCCTGAGCCCATGTTGTGATTTCCATTACAGTAGCATTCCTGTATGTGATGCAGTGCCGTCTAAGGGCCCGAAGTTCACGGGCATCCAGTATGGTTTTCCGGCCTTGACCCTTACGCACAGAGATTGTTCCAGATTCTCTGAATCTTTGCATATTATGCACTGTAGATGATGATAACTTCAAACTCTTTGCAATTTTTCTCTGAGAAACTCCTCTCTGATATTGCTCCACTAGTTTTTCGCTGCAGCATTGGGGGAATTGGTGATCCTCTTGACTTCTGAGAGACACTGCCACTCTGAGAGGCTCTTTTTATACCCAATCATGTTGCCAATTGACCTAATAAGTTGCAAATTGGTCCTCCAGCTGTTCCTTATATGTATATTTAACTTTTCCGGCCTCTTATTGCTACCTGTCCCAACTTTTTTTGTCAAAATGAGCCAATATTTGGCATGATATTTCAAAATGTCTCACTTTCAACATTTGATATGTTATCTATATTCCATTGTGAATAAAATATAAGTTTATGAGATTTGTAAATTATTGCATTCCTTTTTTATTCACAATTTGTACAGTGTCCCAGCTTTTTTGGAATCGGGTTTGTACATATATATATATATATATATATATATATATATATATATATATATATATATATATATATATATATATATAATATGCAGTATACACACACACACACACACACATGCATATATATATATATATATATATATATATATATATATATATATATATATATATATATATATATATATACACACACACAATATAATTATATGTTAAATATTATATTTTACTTTAATTAATTATATGTAAATGACCTGAGTAATCTGTAGAGAACTTCAGTTTGCTTTAGCTAATAGTTGGGTGTAGTATCACAAAAATAGTATAAAAAGAATATAGATAAATAGTATACATAAATGTGTACTTGTACTGTATCTATCTATCTATCTAAATTACCGGAGTATTCAGGACTGAAAAGCTCATGTTTGCAAAAACGTTTGAGTTCAAGCTCAGGTCACACTGCAGAATATAACACTTTAACACATTCTGCAAACGGAGGATGCAAGGACAGGGTTATCCAAGTCAGAGCACGTGATGAACACATAACTGCATCTCTTTGTATCTGGAGGCCCAGGGATGCTTTGTTTTACACTTTCCATTTTCTGAGTGCTTTATAACAGTGCTCATTCCTTCTCTAGCAGGCAGCCTGTCCTTGACACCACTGCATCGCTTTTGTGAGGTTTTCTTGCCCCGCTACAGTCACACCCACCGTCCTGCTCCCGATCGTTCACTGGCTGGCTGCGGAGGCTCCTCTTCGAGGCAGCCAACGGCAAGTTAGGAAACATCTTTAAAATGTGCATGCTGGAGTAGGTTTTAATGCCTTATAGCCATGCAGTCTCTCTCGCGCTCTGTCTGCCTCTCTAGGTGTTTGCTTTATAACATGACCTACATTTTTCTGCTCGAGTGAAGCCTAGAGATCCGTCACAGTTCGACATCACAGCGCCGCGACGCTCAGCGAGCTAAACTGCACAATGAGCAGGAGCAACACATTGAGCTGAGAGTGATCGGGAGTCCAACCGCTGCATGGCAACAACGTGAAAAATCCCCTACTAAAAATAGTGGCATATCGCAGGCTGGCAGCTCTGACTGCGCAGCCAATAACCTTTCACCCCTGGGGTGCTGGCACAGGGAGGGCGGATCTGGGCCGTCACCGTCATGTTTGGGTGACTGACTTTCATCCAGATGTCTGCACTGAACCGACGGGGTCAAATTCATGTTCGCCATAGCAATGGGCCCTAAAAAAAATGCCAACCTTGCAAAGTGAATTTACTCAGGGAATGTGCTCGAATGTTTGAGGATGTCCTTTCACGAAACGTTCACCTCCTTTTAGAGTTCGGACAGGTCACTTTAAATTCGCCTGAGCCGTCGTAGCCATTGGCCACACTGCCTTCCAAACTGTCTCCTCAATTTGCCTCACTCGGCTGATTTCTTTGAACACTGCCCTTCTTTCTATCCCATGAGGCTTTCAGGAGAGCTGCAGGAGTCAGTTTGTGTCCAACACGCCCATCAGTCAGAGGATTACTCTGGAGGGACTCTTGTTGTCCTTTGGGTGAAAAATAGATGAATTTAAAAGGAACATAAACCATGTTGACCTGCACATTACATGCATGATACTGTGCATTATTCAATACTCAATTAAACATGAACTGTGATTTGTGAATGTTTAAATGTTTGTAATATCTATCTATCTATCTATCTATCTATCTATCTATCTATCTATCTATCTATCTATCTATCTATCTATCTATCTAGCATTCCATTGTTCTATCTATCTATCTATTGTTCCATCTATCTATCTATCTATCTATCTATCTATCTATCTATCTAGCTATCTAGCGTTCCATTGTCCTATCTATCTATCTATCTATCTATCTATCTATCTATCTATCTATCTATCTATTGTTTCATCTATCGATTTATCTAGCGTTCCATTGTTCCATCAATCAATCAATCAATCAATCAATCTATCAATCTATCTATCTAGCTATCTAGCGTTCCATTGTCCTATCTATCTATCTATCTATCTATCTATCTATCTATCTATCTATTGTTTCATCTATCGATTTATCTAGCGTTCCATTGTTCCATCAATCAATCAATCAATCAATCAATCAATCAATCAATCAATCAATCAATCAATCAATCTATCTATCTATCTATCTATCTATCTAGCATTCCATTGTCCTATCTATCTATCTATCTATTGTTTCATCTATCGATTTATCTAGCGTTCCATTGTTCCATCTATCTATCTATCTATCTATTGTTTAATCTATTGATTTATCTAGCGTTCCATTGTTCCATCTATCTATCTTTTCATCTATCTATCTATCTATCTATCTATCTATCTATCTATCTATCTATCGTTTCATCTATCGATTTATCTAGTGTTCCATTGTTCCATTTATATATCCATCTATCTATGCATCTATCTATCTATCGTTCCATTGTTCTATCTATCTATCTAGTGTTCATTGTTCCATCTATCTATCTATGCATCTATCTACCTATCTATCTATCTATCTATATATCTATTGATCGTTTCATCTTTGATTTATCTAGCGTTCCATTGTTCTATCTATCTATCTATCTATCTATCTATCTATCTATCTATCTATCTATCTATCTATCTATCATTCAATTTATCCATCTATCCATCATATGTGTGTGTGTGTGTGTGTGTGTGTGTGTGTTAATTAGCTGAATACCCTGCACTAAAATGCTCATAGATATTTCTATATAAATGTAATTATATACAGTTATAATGGCTGTGCATTCAGGTGTTTCACACTCATCTGTAAAGAAGTTCAGCAAGCTTTAGCTAATGGAGGGGTGTAGAGTCACAGCTGCAAACCTCCAGTAACCCAAACAGACATAGTTAAGTGGCAGGTTTTGAGGCACAGCACTGTCCTTCAGGAGTTAATGCGCTAGAGGACGTGGGAAAAGCCTTTGAAAGCCACTAATCTTTTAAACTCTATACCACACACATCCATCAGCTGATCCCCTAAAACAGCATTTAGACAACAGAGCCTGCAAAGGGGTTTTGTCTCTAGTATTTCACACCAGATTATTGACAGTGGAAAAAAAATGCTTCTCACCTTATTAAAAGTAAACCTGCAGCCAAATATTAATTGAAACATTATTCTTAAAGTTAAGAACAAAGAAAGATTCATGATGCATTGATCAAAATAACCCAGAGGACAATTTCATTGCTCAAAGGTTGCTCAGGAGACTGTAGTTCTCAGTAACAGTTTCAAATGTTTCTCATAAACTTCCTTAGACACAGTTGTAGACCTACAGTAATAGTACATAATTATAAAATAAATGTGGGTAGAAATGGCTCAGAGATTTGGTCTTGAAATAATTTAATGCTAAATATTTAAGGCAATACTGAGATCTCCTATTGTCTAGAGGAGATAACAGAGGTCTTCTTTCAGAAGAAAACTCTGATCTGGCCTACAGGGAAATAATGCACTCATCAGCTAACAAGGCTGAATATACATGCAAGTAAGTCAAGGCAAGTGATTTTACACCAAACTCATTAAAAATTAATCTCACAGCATTGATATTCATGTATGTTATCACAGTCTCTAAGAGGATACCATTTGTCTGTGTGAATCCGTTTGACTTATTTAGGAGGTGTGAAGGTCATCACGGCAGTTTAAAAGATTAATATGATCACTTAATATCAGCAAATATGTTTTAAATCTGTTGATTGGGATTTAGTTAGCCTACTGTAAATATTAACTTTATCTCTTGATCTCCACAGTGTTGCCATCATATTTAATTTGATGTGAATGAAAACAAGGCTGGTTCATTCAAAGACACTTTCAACGTTTTGCTGGCTGAACAGTCAACATCAAACATACACAAGAGTAAAACCGTTTGAACAGACAGTACTACTGCTACCCCTCGCAGCCTTGTTTGCATTCATTTTAAAGGGACAGTTCATCTAAAAATGGAAATTTTGTAATTATTTACTCATCATCCCCACAATATTCAGAACCTGTATGACTTTCTTTCTTGAACAAACCACTACAATAAAAGATTTTATATATATATATATATATATATATATATATATATATATATATATATATATATATATATATATATATACGCACATATTTACAAACTGTAAGATGCGTAGATGTGATTAATCACGATTAATCGATTTGACAGCACATATATATATATATAGGAAGAAGGCTCGTTTAAATAAATAAATAAAGGTAGAATGAATGAATGAATCCACCATGACCACGTTGTGAACTTTATCACAAAGATTTGCGAGTTTTCATCATTTTCTTGTTTAAAAACAACATCTTCCATCATGTGAACAACTGGAATTATGAATAGAGAAGCAGATCTCTTCTATCTCTAACCAATAATTTACTTTCTGTATGAGGTTTCCTGGATCAGCGTGACCTGTTTTCATACTGTCCGATTCCCTGTAGAGCTGGTTCAGATTACCATACCTCTCTCTCTCTTTCTCTCTCTCTCTCACACGCACACGGGAGACTAAAGGTGTATTTATTGTTCTTTAGAAAGTATGGCAAATATTTGTGTAATTCACTTCATAACCTTTGTGGGGTTTATGTGTTCTTTTCTTTTCAGATCCAGATCGCTCATAAGCCTTCATATTTCAATAACAGCGCAGCAGCACAGCGTGAGTCTCAGCAGAATGAATTCCAGCGCTCCTTCTGTGCCAACACAGTCCAACCCTCCAGGGCATAAGCATCCTTCTGACATGAGAGTGATTACAAACTCATTAAACTGAGCCGAGAGCACGAGACGCAGACCGAGTGTTGACCCAGCTCTGTCACTGACACCCTGGCACTGACACTGCCAAAGCCACTGCACGCCCTTATCTCCAACAAACCTCTTGAGCGGGTGAACGTTACGCATCTATCGTGGCTCCACTCTGGCTGTGGGGTAAAGTCCTTGCGCGCGCCCTTGTAGTTAGTGCTAGGCTACGCATCTTCGCTTTAAGAAACTCTTTATTATGCACAAAGCAACCCACATTCTTTCCTATAGCACATCCTGACCCGTGTGTTGGCTGGGAAAGGGATGAGACGGGGATAGAGGCGACTTTGATTTAGACTCAGTTGAAAATATTCCCTGAGCCTCCAGTGGTACGGGCCGCTCTGCTCTGAATGTCTAATTAGACAATGTGAGGTTAAAGACTGCTCCAATTATACTCCACACACAAACTCTTTCTCTCCTCACCTCTGATCTCTACTTTTAACTTTTTTTTTTTTATCTGTCTATATCCCCTTTGTTCCGTTTCCTTTATACTTTAAGGCAAGCAACAATATTCCTGAACCTGTTGCTCTTCGCAAAAACGTAGATTGGTCTTATTTGATACCGGAAAGTTAGACTGATTATCCCTAACTAAGTGCTAGTTGGTCATAGCTCTTAAGTCACAGTCTTAACATAATGGCTATGTTTATGCAACTGGCCCCAGAACATTTAACAACCATCTAGCAAGCACACAGAACACTCTAGCAACAGCATAGCAACACCCTGGCAACCGACCAGAACATGTTAGCATTAAGCCTGAGAGATTTGCATGGGCAAGCATCAACTACTTTTTCGAAGATGTGAATAAAATAAAGATTATTGGAGTATAACGTACAAAAAAAAAATACTATTTCATTGTTTCTACTTTATGTTTTATTCAATGTTTTACTTTGTAATTAATTGTGAAATTTACTAGCAATTTCTGAGTGAAAATTGTTTTAAAGTAAACACCAATTACTTGAAACACCACATTTTTCCTACACCAATTTTTTTCAGTGCACTGGGAATCATACCAGAACACCCTAGCTACCACCTGGGACACTATTAATGGCACGGCAACACCCTGGAAACCATTTAGAACACTATCAATGGCATGGCAACACCCTGGCAACCACCCAGAACACTATCAATGGCATGGCAATACCCTGGCAACCATCCAGAATACTACCAATGGCATGGCAACACCCTGGTGGCAACCACCCAGAATACTATCAATAGCATGGCAACACCCTGGCAACCACTCAGAACACTATCAATGGCATGGCAACACCCTGGCAACCAACCAGAACACTATCAATGGCATGACAATACCCTGGCAACCATCCAGAATACTATCAATGGCATGGAAACACCCTAGCAACCATCCAGAACACTATCAATGGCATGCCAACACCCTGGCAACCATTCAGAACACTATCAATGTCATGGCAACACACTGGTAACACAATTAATGGCATGACAACACCCTGGGAACCACCTAGAACACTATCAATGGCATGGCAACACTGTAACCACCCAGAACACTATCAATGGCATGGCAACACCCTGGTGGCAACCACCCAGAATACTATCAATAGCATGGCAACACCCTGGCAACCACTCAGAACACTATCAATGGCATGGCAACACCCTGGCAACCACTCAGAACACTATCAATGGCATGACAACACCCTGGCAACCACCCAGAATACTATCAATGGCATAGCAACACCCTAGCAACCACTCAGAACACTATCAATGGCATAGCAACACCCTAGCAACCACTCAGAACAATATCAATGGCATGGCAACACCCTGGAAACCACCCAGAACACTATCAATGGCATGGCAACACCCTGGCAACCATCCAGAACACTATCAATAGCATGGCAACACTGCAGTCACTCAGAACACTATCAATGACATGGCAACACCCTGGCGACCACCCATAACACTCTATCAATGGCATGGCAACAATCTGGCAACCACCCAGAACAAGTTAGCATTGCGCCTGAAAAATTTGCACAGGCAAGCATCAACTTTTTCTTCAGAGAATATAAGAATCTAGTCTATTCTTGTCCTTCTCCTATCCTATCCTCAGCTGGCCTCTTACATCCCATATTGCCTAATATAAATGCCCCATTTTTACAAATCCACCTGTCCTTCAAAGTTTCCAGCATCCTCTGCTCTAGATTTCCTAATAGTAGCCAAACATACACCAATCCTAACATAAAACAGAGCAGCAGCTAAAAACGCAGAAGCGCAGGTTCCTCCGGACCACTGCCAGACCTCGCCCACGTGTTTGGCCCACATAATGGGTTCGCCAACTGCACAAATCCACAAACACCCTTTCATAAGGCCAGAAAGAGATAGATTAGTGCTGAGCGCTCTTTTTAATATAGGTTAGCAGAATTATATTCAGGGAGACCCTTTCACCCCTACAGCGGCATAACCCAGTTTGCACAATTCAGAGCTGCTCTTTCTCTCCCATTCAGCGTAATCCTGTGATTACACTTATGATCTGTAAAGAGGATAATGGGCTAAGATTTTGGCTCCTCAAGCTGAGGAGTGAGTCATAACGTATTAGACGTTTAGTGATATTATTGCTTTCACATGACAGTGTTTTACAGATCTGAGAGAGAGAGACTTCAAATATTTATGTTATAGCAGCATGGAAGGTTATAAAAGTGCAGAAAAATATCTAGAAGAAACATAAGGTCTAGTTGCATGTTTCATAAATACATTTCAGTTTTTAGTTTCAGATTTCTGAAAACTTTTAACTGGGTTATCAATGATACAGAACATTTGAGCAAAACAGCCTCCAGACATTTTCACAAATATGTGCAAATGCTTGCAAATGTGTTCACTTTCAGTTTCAGTGAGTAACTTTAAACTCACAGATGGGAATTCAGTTTAAAATTATATTTCCAGGCCCAAACAGTAGTGCTTGCAAGGGAGCAAAATAATATAATAGTTTACCACATTTTTTCCAAAACTGAATATATATTTGTATTTCCCCAAAAAATGTATAGTACACCTACGACTGAAAAATTTTATATAAGATAAAGTTCTTAGCAGAAGTTTAATAACCAGGGTCTGCCGTAATAAACATTAACGCTGAAAAGTAAGTGCGGATGAAAATTGAACACGCCCAAAGTCTCCGCACAGGAGAAACGGAACATTCCCACGCGTTTCCATGTCCAAACACTGCATACATCAAGTTACACTTTCACTCCAGTACACTAACATAACAAGCAGACACAACTACGACGAATTAACACAACAATTAACGCGCTGAGGTGCATGTGTGACCCGATTAATGTACCTGATCCTGCGCGTGAATCTGGGGCGAGGACACTTACATCTCCAAACACTGTGTCAACCGCACTGAGATCTTTGGGACGATCTTATACAACATTATAAGAATGCTTAAAAATAAATATCAATATATATATTTAAAAAAAATTAGCATTAGTGTGTGTACACAGAATAAAAATGTTTTATCGTTCACAAATTCAGACCCCCGAAAAAAACGCAGGCAAAATAATAAAGCTTAACATTTCTGCACACAGCACGTGTAAACAACAGCACACTGTCGCGGAATTCATTCTCAGATGTGTTTGTTTTGCACCGCAGACCATGTGCTGCATGCAAACAGAGCATCTCCTCAATGCAACATCGGATCAATGTGAAGCACCTCACATTCACAACATCTGCACCGTTCAATACCTGAGAGGATGCTGGAGTCTCTCCCATCCACGTGCGTCCATCTGCATCATCTCACGAGCGTCTCCTGAGCATCTTTAGTCCTTCATTGAGCTGCATGACTGTCTTCTGCTCATTGATTCCGAAACATCATCATCATCATCATCATCATCATCATCATCATCATCATCGCCTGTTCTTCATCACACACCCGTGTTTACACAGCATCCCCCATCTGCAAGGGCTGTAGGTATTTTATCCTGCTTGATCTACACACAGCGACCAAACCAATCACATCTCAGCCACATTTAGTGTCTTGTGTCTGGTTTAACCCGTTCAGTGCCACAGTACTGGAAACACTGGAACACAAATAGTGAATACCTATCTATCTATAAAAATATATATGTAATATTTATAACTAACATTTTTATTTTTATATGGATTTAAAAATATTTAAATAAAATAAAGCCCATAATACAAGTAAGCAATACACTCTTCATATAACAACAAACATATACAAACATTGCCTACTATTATATATATATATATATATATATATATATATATATATATATATATATATATATATATATATGAAATTTGAAACTGAAATTCATCAGCTGTTATTAATACTGTGATTGATGCCTGAACACTGACCCTTCTCTGGCATCTCAAGGGTTAAACCGCAGATGTAATCCGTAAAGCCTGGTTAGAGATTATGAATCGGTGGATAAATCACAGCTTCCCATTCAATTCCACTGGTTGAGTTTGATTTGTTAATGGTTTCCATCTTCAATACAGGCCTGAAATCATGCACAAAAAATCAAAAGCTGTTGCCGAGTCTTAATAATGCAAACTGTGCATGTAAAAGAACATTAAAATATTATAACGGTACAATGACAAAATGAAGGGGCGTCTTTTAATGTGCAGTTTAAGGTTTGTGAATTTTGTGTACACTCATTTTCTTTGCAATTCCTATAGAGCCACTGAAAGCACAATACAAGCTAAACTTAGAGATGCTATGGATATGAATATCAGACTGTGACTGAATGCAAAAGCCAGATATCAGACGGAAGGCCACTGGGGTCACTTTCCTGGCACTTCCGTATGGAAACAAAGCAGCTCATTCAGGATCATCCCACAACACCATGAATGAGTCTCTCTCTTTACTCGCTGCTCAACCCATAGGAACTGACTGCAGGTGTCTCCGAGTCACAGCAAACATAGAAATATACATTTTTGTCATCCATAATAGAGACTGTCTGTTATTCAAGAAAGCAGTAAAATATCCATTCATAAGCATCTGTTGAGTTTACATGCGAGAGCTACATTTAAGAGAACGAGGCCCCCTTGTGGAATACTGCAGAAATGGCAAGAACTGAGATACTTAAATGAGTGGTTTTCAAACTCCAAATATGATGATCCGCGCTCGAGGCACCCTTTCCTAAAGTATAAAGACATCTGCATATTTTCATGCGTAAAGATCAATTTCTATGAGAGAAAAAATGGCAAGCATGATATTATACATGTAGTTTCCAAATGATAAATGGCCTTTTATTTTGTCAATACTGAAGCCAAAACAAATTATTAAAATTATCTGTAAATTTAAGTTAACAGCATGTGTTAACTCACTATTTGTGAACTTAGATGTATAAACCTGAAGACATTTTTAATTAAATATAAATGTAGGCATATTTGTATATCGCTTTTCACAGAAAATAATTTTCGGTGCGTCCAAAATCGCATGTCTGTCTCAGTATGTATTACATTTGAATTTGAACTAACCGTGACCGTTAAAAAGTATGTACTATATAGTAGAAAGTTTATTTTTCAGGCTGGACCAGCCAATGCGCATGAGCAGTCCTAAGCGCGAGTCTCAGACGGCATCTGACGCGTGACTTTGGGTGCTTCTCAATATCCCTCCTCGTCTCCTCGCTCCTCCGTCCTCCATCCTATGACCCGGAAAACGATCGAGCTCAGCCATCTTGAAGGACATATCAATTCTCTAATTGCACCGCGAGGAGGCGAAGATCGAGGAGTGAGGAGGCTTTCTGAGGAGCCATGAGCGAGGATACACCGGTGCATCCTTTGCGGAAGTCTTTCTCGTCAAGAAACCTGACGCAGGCATAAATTCTCCTCCCCCTTCATATCTGTCACAATAATTTAAATGTATGCTTTACTTTTACAGATTAAATAAACTTTATACCTCATATATTTCAACGGGGCATCTTGCTTTATTAATATTATAATTTTTTAAATAACCAAACTTTAACAACATGTGGATAGATTCCTCGAGTGCAACTGATGACGCTTTGAAGTGACGCTAAAGAGAGCGAGGATATATCATTTCACTTGATTCAATTCCTCCATCCTCGCATCTTTTCCTTGCGTCCTTCCCTCGCATCCTGAAGGGGTGGAGCTAAGACGCGAGGAAAGGAAGCGAGGATGCACAAATAAGAATTGAGAAGCACCCTATATCAATCGGCCATTGGCTTCTTTATTGAAGGCAAAACTATTTCGCCATATTGCGCGCTGCATTTTTTTCCTATTCATATGAATATGGGTAGTATGAATGAAATTCGGACGTAGCCTACTACCCAAGGGCGTAGATTTGGTTTCAACTTTGGGGGGGTTGAACGTTGATATGATTGTGTTGTATTGGGGGGGGTTAACTGATGGATTTGAATATTGGGGGGGTTACCTCCCCCCCATCCCCCCCACAAACTACGCCCCTGCTACTACCAAATATTTTACATAGGCTGCATTCCACTCCAAATTTGTATGCCCTTCAATTGTTTAGGCCTACTTCCCTCCGACTAGTGAACTCGGATGTGAATTGCTTACGTTTCACGAGTGCCCACTACTGGCGGAACTCGTGCATAGTGAAACGCACTAAGCCCTTGATCACTTATTCATGGAGCTAATTTATTATTTAAACCCCTTTTTTACTTTTAAATTTGTTTTATGCACCATTCTAAATGCATACAAGTTGTTGGAGAAAATATATGAAATCCTATAGGTATATGAGCTGTTTCAGAAAAAAAAATTACAAAAACGAAAAAAAAAGTCAATAGTATAAACTTTGACTGTGTGAACACAAGGTAGCTACAAGTAGCCTATTATACGATTCAATTTCAACATAATATATTACACTATTATGTGATTAATTCTCAAAATAATTAATATATCACGATCTGCAAGATGAATTGTGGGATATAGTGATGCTTGAAAGGTACATCGAAGAAATCATCCATATAAATTTCCCTCGTCCACTTCACGAAATGGAACGCACTTCAAAATGGTGGCAGGGATTCCCCTGAGGGGAAGTTCGCGAGTGCGTGTCTAAAAGTGGAGTGGAACGCAGCCATAGAAAGGCGGTGCACTCATATGAATGAGAGAAAGTGCAACGAGAAATATGGCGGAATAGCCCCGCCTTCTAAATAAAAGAGCCAGTCTCTGATTGTTAAAGTCACGCGCCAGATGCTGTCTGAAGGCAGGAACACACCAAGCCCTCGTCCCCTTGGTCCTCGTTGGCTTTTTTTCGGCCGATTCGACATGTTGAATCGGCGTCGGAGCTCGTCGGGCCATCTGATCATTCTGATTGGCTGTTCAGATACTGCCACCTGCTGGTCCGGACAGGCATTTCATCTCACGGAGGCGCAGAACTGACGTGCTACTTGGCCATCGGCTTTTGAGTGTTGGTTTGGTGTGTCAGGCCAACTTTGGACACAGACGCTGCCGACGTGAGCCAACCCCACAGTCTGCTTTCATCACCACTAGTTCGTCAGCATCGGCTTGGTGTGTTCTGGCCTTGAGACTTGCGCTTAGGACTGCTCATGCGCATTGTCTGGTCCAGCATGAAAAATAAGCTTTTAACACTATTTTACCACAAGAAACCACATTTATGAGACAATTGTTGTCAGATTTCATTGGCGATTTCAAATATGAAATTTAATTGTCAGCTTGGTGGTGAAGAGCTTTGAAGAATTTGAGGTTTCCCCATTTAAAGAGATGGGAGCTGCACTTGCATGACTGAAATAGCTGCTTGAGATGCATTTCAAAGATGGCCGCCTAGAGAAATGACTTGTCTTAAATGGACTTTGTTACTACATCAGCTATGTTGTTTATGTCATGTGACCTACCAGTGTGAGTTGCATCGTTCCATCGTTCCCTGCCATTCATTAGAGATGTGTGCGATTTAAAGCAGTGCTTCGCAGACCGATCGTGTATGACATCAAATCTCACGAGAGCGATTAGAGTAGAAAGAGAGTCTGTATGCTTGCACCAATCGATCTGCGCAGCACCACTTAAAGTCAAACACACCTAAATCCTCACCCGTGGCCTCATGGGATAGTAAAGTGTCAAACATGCACTCCTGAATCTCTGCAGAAGTAGTAGATCATCCGGGTACTTTTCGCCTGCTGTTTTTCGATTAGTATTTGCACATACTACTCTGTTGGCCTACTGTTTTTTGCATACTATAAAGTAATGCAAATTTGAATTTTATGTCTTACCATTACAATTGTGGTCAACAGAATAATCACAATTAATTTTCAACCACTCAAATTCAGTAAATTTGATAAAACAAAGTATTTCATACATTTCATTAATACTGCAAGTTAACACTTTAAAAAAAAAAAAAAAAACAATTTCCCAGTCTGAAACCCACTGCTTTACACCAAAGAACAAGAGTGATTGTCACTTCAGATGGAAAAAAAGACCAGAGTTGTCTGTATGTAAGAAAAACAAACTTTATTTTCACCCACCCTTCATAAAAATCTTACTTTACAGTGTTTCAAAAACTGAACTTGGTGTTTAAACAGACCAAAAAGGGCAAGATTTACAATACAGAGATGCTCTCAGAAACACCTCTAGCTTACATCCTCTATTTATAAATAATTTCCGACAATTACGTATTTTACAGCTCATTTTGTACACATTTCCAGGGGTAGAGGTTAACAAATTTCAATTCCGCTTCCAATATTTTAATTAAATCACTCAGGAATGAAAAATGAACAAAATGTTGAACTAAATTAAGAAGGTCTGATTTTATCTGCATTGATTTAACTCTCTTAGGAAGAATTTAAATATGCATAAACTGTATAAAGGCCAATCAGTGTAATAAAAGATGCCGTTCACCAGGCCTTCCCCGGTCGGACCTCTACAGTAGGCTGGGAATAATACACACGACAGCAGAAATGCACACAGATGCACTGCAGTTTGCAGCGTGCCATTAGTTGCACTTTATCATGCGTAACACAATTCAGTCACACGAAAGCAGGTGTGATTAACAACAGGACAAAAAAAGACCAGAGCGCATCTTCCATTGCATAAAACGCTCAAATAATAAGGGGAAGAAAAAAGAAAGACGTACAAAACGCATTATGAAAGATAGTATGCTTGCTCGCTTTGGGGTACAAATTAAATACAGTGTAAGGTATCAATAAAAAGCAGACTACTTCTGAAGGTAGAGTGATTTTGGTTTAGGTTTGAACATCCAACCCCAAATTTAGCACAACAAAGGCAGCTTATAACACGCTTTTCATTGTACAACAATAAACATGTTCACCAAACAGCTCTGAATCAATAACTCAGCCTGAAAAAGGGCACCTGGGAAGTTTAAGGTTGAAATTGGTCCATATAATGATTGAGAGGTAGTTTAAATGAGAACTGGAGAGTGACGGAAAGAAGGGGTTTTGGTAAAACTCAATGTTTTTTGTGAGTCCTTTTTTCGATGGATTGTTTTTGTCACGTCACTAACTTCCACATTTCTGAAAACGAAACAAAAAAGAAGCACCATTTTGGATGTCGATTCATCGTGAGGTTGGAACGGAGCCCCACACATGACATGATGGAAAAATAAAAAGTATAAGGTGGCCACGAATTAACAATATTTTCCCACGACTTACTAATACGTCAGCACATTTTACTAACCCCTTCCCTCGTTTTAAGTAAATTGTGCACACGGTATAATTCGTTCCCTAATTTACTAAATCATGGCCACGTTGTAATCATTCGTTCCCTTGTTTTAGAGAACGAATTCTTAATTCATAGTCACGATTTATCTAAAACGAGTGAACGAATTCTTAATTCATGGAAATAAATTCTTAATTTGTGACCACGATATATATATTTTTGTCCACATGTCATGTGAGGGGCTCCATAAGTTGGAAACAGCTCTGACTGCACTATAAGCTTAAAAACTGGTGGAAGATTTTTTTTCCGAACAAATTGTGATTGTTCGAAAACTACAGTAAATTTTCGCAGAAGATATATCACCCCTCCACAGGCTGCGTGCATTTCACACAATGTTCCTCATCCTTGGAAATGAGCAAATCGCACAGAGCCGCTCGAACGCACATTCTGGGCTCCCAGGGCGAGCCCATGTCGAGGCTCTGGTAGCCCTGACACACGCCCAGGCCTTCCAAGTCAAGCAGGAGCGACACCACATCATCGACCGTCTCGAGGCAGGTGGGGTGGCGCGAGTAGACGGCGTGCATGAGCAGGAGAGGCTGGTTCTGAACGCTGACCTGGAAGAAGAAGCCCTTCTCGATCTGGACGATCGTGTCGGCCATGGTGGAGAGCTTGGAGCACTGCAGGAGCTGGAGGACGGGGCCTTTGGCCATGACGCACACCCAGTGAGGGGGCAGCACAGTCTGGCCTAGGGAAGTGAACAGCTCCATGAGGCCTTGGTCTCGGTCGCAGTCGCTCTCTGCTCCCGCCAGACTGAAGATCTGAGTGATCTACAAAAGCAGAGGTGACATTGACATGGTTGGTAGCTGTGGAAATCTCTGACTGCACTGAAGGCTTCATGCACAAGCCTGTAGACTGACTTTTATGAGAAGGGCTCGGGATGTTTTTGCCTGGAAAATCAAATGGATGTGACATTTCCAGGTACATTCTATGACACTTGAAATGAATGCTTATACAATGTTCAGCATAATGCTGAAAAAGCGTTATGCATAGAAAGGGGGTTAATAAGTTAACAAGCAATAAGAGGAGTCTGCAGTTCACTTAACAGCCACCGGTGTCGCTAATAACAAGGGTTTCTGAATTCTACACATAGCTTAGTTTATTTGTATAGCGCTTTTCACAATACACATTCTTTCATAGAAGCTTTAACGAAAATGCAGGAAGTACTTTGTTATCAGCCATAGATTGTGTGTCAAAATAATGTCCGTATGGCAGTGATACTCAGTTATAGTATAATACATGTTATGTGGTTGGTTAACATCATGTAATCAGTTAAGCAGACACAACAAACACGTGAGGGCTGCAATTACAACTTACAGCAATTACTACGTAATGATTACAATACAAGGATAATATTTATATTATATAATTTTCAAAAAAATTAAACACTAATTTCATATATATTGTCTTTCAATAATTCAAGCACTTTTCAAGCAAAATATGGCCATTTTAAAGGGTTTTCCAGAACTTAAATTTCAAATAGGAAAAAAAAAAAAAAAAAAAAAAAAAAAAAAATATTATATATATATATATATATATATATATATATATATATATATATATATATATATATATATATATATATATATATATATATATATATATATACACACACACACACACACACACACTACTGTTCAAAGTTCATTTTTAAAAATGATAATTTTAATTTTTTTTTATTTCATTATTTAAAATTTTATATAATTTTATTCAGCAAGGATGCATTAAATTGATCAAAAGTAAGAGACATTCATAAATAACTATTCAACAAAGAATCCTGAAAAAAATGTATCATGATTTCCTAAAAAATATGAAGCACAATTGATTTTTACATTTGATAAGAAGAAATGTTTCTTGAGCAGCAAATCATCATATTAGAATGATTTCTGAAGGATCATGTGACACTGAAGACTGGAGTAATGATGCTGAAAATTCAGCTTTGATCACAGGAATAAATTACATTTTAAAACGTATTCAAATAGAAAACAGTTATTTTACATTGTAATAATACTTAACAATATTACCATTTTACGCTATTTTTGATCAAATTAAAGCAGCCTTGGTGCGCATAAGAGCCTTCTTTCTAAAAAAAAAAAAAAAAAAAAAAATCATACCATAATCATAACACTAGTGTATTCAGTAGTAGTGAAGACAGAGGTCCAATGAGACTCACCACCGGCGTGGGCTCCTGTTGAGATTCTGATACTGGCTCTTCTGTGAAATGTGACGGTGGTGACCCCACTCTCACCATTTCAATCTGAAGAAAACCATTCTGAGTCGCATCATCCCCCATTGGCAAAGAACCGATGACCTCACCCAGCGGCATCGGATTGTTGTTACACAGAGGTCCTGATCCAAGCATTTGAGACGGCACCGGCATGCCCGGCATGTTGTAGTATAATCCCTGTGAAACATGCAGGCATCAAAACAAATGTCAGCTTTCAATGGCCATCAACATTTGCAAACATCTATAAATCGGATCTCTGCTGATTGGCTGAAAAAAAAAAAAAAATAAAAAATCCAAAAAAATATTTCCAAAAAATCATGTTTAATTGGTCAAAAGTGTGTATCCATATTGATATATAAAAATCACAAAATTTTGGCGAAATTGGCCTATGAATAAAGAAACTAATTCCAAAGCTGGAGAAAACAAATAAATGAGAACGATGTAGAAGCTCTTACCTGATGAGCACCGAGTTCAGAGGTGTTTGAGTACATCTCATTAGACGCCATCACTGACCCTTCATTGCCCAAAACAACAGGATCCTATGAAAACAATGATGAAAACATTTAACAACCTAATAAACATTATTATTAATGTATCAAATAATTAAAATAATTCATATTTGTGGATTAAATTACATTGTTGATGGCAATCTTCTGCTGAAACTTTTGGTCTAATGCTACAATCAAGTCATATCGAAATTACCATAATTACTGACAACTTTCTGACTCATAAAAACCATTAACGTCATTGTTAATCCCATAAACACAAGTTGCAAACATGGTTTGAAATTCATGACAGTTCTGACGTCTCTAACTTGACCGCTGTGATGCCATGTAACATGAACATTTTATTATTTGTTATGGCATTTTATTATAACCACTGTACTGTGGTCTCAAGTATCTTATACAAGCATTGAGTTGTGAAAGAATGTACTTATGAAGCAGTCCAAAAACGTAAACAGCTCAAGAGTTGTCATCTTGTATGACGTGATCGCAGACTAGACTTAGACCTAGTTTTGTGTTTTGTTTATGTGATATTTAATTCTCAGACTTTTAGAAATCAGAAACCTCCTCAATGTTGGATGGTTCGTCATCCTCAAGCACGGCCTCAATGAACATGTCGTCGTCCTCTTCCTTAAAGCTGTAATTCCATTTCCTCCTTCCTCTGGCCTTGGAGCCATTCATCTTATAATGTTTCACTTCTTCTTCGTCATCATCCTTGTCAGACATTTCTTCGTCGTCATCATCATCATCATCATCCTCCTCCCAGGGTTTGCTTCTGAATCTCCGTTTTTTTGCTGGTCTCCCACGCCTCTTGATCTTGGATTTCATGTTTGTTCTTCTTCGTGGAAGGGACGGATTCAGGTTTCTCTGCATGATACGATAAAACAAGAAAGATTTTGCAAAATGCACCTCCGAACTTTGTGTTATTTGCCACGTAGTCAGGTGATAACCAGTGTTGGGGAAAGTTACTAAAGTCAAGCATTACAATATTGCGTTACTCCCTAAAAAAGTAACTAATTGAGTTACTAAGTTACTTTTCATGGAAAGTGATGCATTATGTACTTTTTCTCACCTGGGCTGGGTTTGCTTGTTTGTTATATTTTTGGCAAATGTAAAGGCCCCTTACTTATTTGTAAATTTAAAAGTAATGCATTACTTTACTAGTTACTTTAAAAAGTAATCCGATTACATAACTCACATTACTTGTAATGCGTTACCCCCAACACTGGTGATAGCCTTACTCTTGAGTGATGCCATTAATCAAATACGTACTTTTGCAGTTTGAGAATGAAGCTTTGACTGAAACTTGCATTGACGTAAGCGACATTTCTGCCTTTTCTTGTTACTGCCACCATACTTTGGCTTGTCCATGCAGAAGTCACATTTGCCACAGTCTTCTTCACGAAGACACGCGTCACACTGCCGGCACATTCTGCGATTCCGTTTCTTTTGAGCCTAAAACCAAGAGTAGACAGATTTTTTCATTAATAAAGGACTGAAGATGTCAGATTTGAGTAGATTTTTGGACATGCAATAAAGACATAACTAAAGTTTTTAAGGGTTTTTATGAGTTCAGATATAATCAGAAAAAGAATATTCCATGTTAAATACATGTTTTACCTTAGTAAAGCCGAGTAAAAAAAAATAAATGAAAAAGTATATTGAGCCTTTTGCCCAAACTGAGCAAAAATATGCAATTTATTGCAGTTGCTGATATTTTTATGGCCTAAATTCTAATAGCGTTTAATGTAAAATCAACGAGATCTTTATATCAGTAGACAACTTGCATAAAATGCATATAAATATAAGTTAACACTCTCTGCTAATAATATGTCGTAGTAAGATGATATTTACATGATTAGTTTTATAAACAAATTTAGAACATAATGCAATACAATGATGATTGAGAGATGAACAGATAAACGTTCCTCAAAAGCCTGATGATCATATTTGATACTCACATTTTAACATGATTTTTCTACAAAATGATGTCTGGATAATCAAGTATTCCTAAGTCGCTTCAGTCCAGTAAGTGTTCATCTTGAAATATTACTAAGGATTATAAAAGTTATTCTTACATATATTTTTATAAAACTCATTAAATATTTCACAGCAAAAAGACACATGTACCACGAAGTGAATAGGGATGTTTTAACAATTATACTAAAAGGCCTTTTACTTGCTAAAAAAGTATAAACTATCAATCAGACAACAGAAGGAATGTAGAGGATTGTGTACAACAGGTTTTTCAGCAAGTTTTAGTCATATTGTTAATTTAGAGGACATTTCAGTGTTGTCAAAAGTACTGACTTCGATACCAAGTCAGTATGGAAATTTAAAAAATGTGACGTTTGGAGAGCTGCTGAGCGGATTGATAAACACCTCTGATTGGCCATTATGTTCATGCATTCAACATATATGTCTGTGACTGGCTAATATGATCAAAGCACAGGAGCGTTTGAAAGCACACAAGTGTTTGAAAGCATTTTGAAAGCGGGAGCACTTGAAAGGCAGCGTCTATCAGTGGAGCGGTCCGCTGATAAGATGACTGCTTTCAAACGCTCCCGTGTGTATCTGTGCAAACGCTCGGTGAAGAGCATCATTGATGTCTATTTACAACATGTTTTTGAAGCGTTGATCATTGTAGCCAATCACAGACATATCTGATGAGCACGTGAACACAATGACCAATCAGAGGTGTTTACGAATCTTAACAGTGCTCAAAGAGTCACATTTTTAAAATTTCAGTACCGACTTGGTACTGAAGTTGGTACTTTTGACAACACCATTTTGCATGTCAAATAAGATAAAAAAGGGTCAAACAGTCAAACAAAACTACAAAAGACTAAGTGTTGAGAATGTGATGACGCATCACTCACCCAATCATCATCATCACCACCATCAGGGACAAAATCCTAAACAGCACATACAATAGAAACCTGGATCAGTATTTTAAGCACAGTACACTGCAAAAGTGTGTAATAACTTTTTTTACTATGAACAGCACAAAATGAAACAGTTATTTCCTAGCAGGTATCCAAAACCTTTAGTCATTTACACTATTGTTAAATTATACAGACCAGATAGACATGTCAAACTGCTCAAATTGCACAAAGTTTAGAAAGAACCACAGAATAAATGCTTATGCGCTTCTCTCTTGAGTTATCCGATGAAAGTTTTGCTTCTTGTTGATGCTAAAATTTAAACTAGGACACGAGGAAGTATTTTAACATTCAATAAATAACTACATAAAAAATGAACACTGACCTTTTTTGAAATTCTCTTGTATCCGGGACGAGGTTTCTGCAGGAGATCGTGACATTATGTTTTGGTGTGTAAGTAGTTCAGCTACTGACAGATTATTTGATGATCTTTGGCAATGCTTTTGTGTATGCTGCAGCCCATAAATGTCATGAATGTGTCTATATGATATTATATGTTTATTATTACCAGTATTTGTTTTCTTGGGTGTTTTTTTTTCCCAACCTCCCACTGATCCTGCCCCACCTTGAAAAAAAAAGAAAAAGAAAAAAAAAAAAAAAACACATACAAAAGAATAATAAAAATGAAGCAAAAGAAATATGACAAGCAAAGGTGTTACATTCAACAGAATCAGAAATAAAGAGAAAAAGAATATCCAAAATTATTTAAAAAAAAAATAAGAGAAGAATGAAGGATAATCTGAATTTTGTTAAGCTACTTAAGGTGAGCAAACAACCGTTTTGGCTTGTAGATTGAGAACACAACAAAGGGAAAACTAGCTTGTGTTAGTTCAGATATTAAGACCCAAAAGTATCGCCAAAGCTCTGTACCTCTCGTGCAACGAACATGAACACAGACACAGCAACACTGCAGTGATTCACTTCCACTTCACAACATCAACAACAGCACAGATGAATGATTCCCCAAGCACAATTTTTAAAAAGAGCTTTTTCAATCTAATAAAAAAAATACAGCAATGAGACATGGGATGACTAGAATTTTTCAGATCAACTATCAGACGTTGCATTTCTCCAATTGATTAACCTAAAAATCTTTTTTAAATAGGGCTGTCAATCGATTAAAAATTTTAATCTAATTAATTACATAATCTAAATTAATCGCATACATAATTTTTGCTGTGGAAGTATTAAATATTTCAATTCAAATGAATCAATGCAGGGTTTTTCCTGGATCAAAAATGGTCTTCGGCGGTGACAGACATGGTCATCCACACAAACAGTAAAAAGTGCCCTACCCACGTGATCTGCGAGCCCGATACTGACAATAAAGTACCCGTCACTCTCACTGTAATAATTCTTACTTGCCCACTTTGTAAAAAGAAAAAAAAAAAAGAAAAAGTGATTTTATAGCTTTGTAAGAGATTCTTTTTTGCTAAACCTGAAAAGTATTAAAAAGTAGCATTTAGAAGTTATATTAACTAATAATATAATTTTCTACCATATACAATTGAATGCACCTAGCTAACAACAACTTGCTTTGTTCTGGTTTCACCTCACTCCGGTCTAAACTAACTGATTTTATAGGTAGGCCTAATTTACTACACATTGTCATTTAAATAACCTGAAAATATTGTGGATTATTAAGGCTAATTTTACTAACCACTCTTGCTAAATGGGGTAAGCACACTTATGTTCTCATTTCAGAGTTGTTCGAGTAAATGATTCATTATAGACCGTGTGGACAGATCGGTTGTTGTCATGATTCATTAAAATGAATCTGTTCAAATGAGTCATTAGGTCGCAAATTGGACATTAGCGGACGTTGACGCGTTGCGTGCGAAAAGTGACTGTTATTAGGACATCGCAAAAGATTTGTCAACACAGAAAACACTTCACCGCTGGATAGGATTTTCTTTTTGTTTACTGAAAGTGTGGTTTATGTCAGCTGCACGTGCAGGGCGCCTGTCATTCTCCGAATGCGCCGCGTGAAACATGGATTCGGTCTTACGAACTTTTAGCATTGTGTCAGTTGATTTAGATTATTATGTGTGAGGTAGAGAGAGTGCAAAGACGGTGCTTACTTTCTCGCGCGCAAGAGAGGGGAGCTCTGCTCGTAATTTCCCTCAGCGCAGCAGTCATCTCCCTCCTTCATACAGAATGGATTAATCTGCGTTATTTTTTTTTAACGCGTTATTTTTTCTCAGATTAATTAATCGAAATTAACGCCCTAGTTTTAAACAGTCAAGTGTCAATATATATGATGAATGACAGAACACATTTTTATCTGCCTGTGAGATTTGATAATAGCATTGAAAGCAGAGGAAGCAGGTCCACAAGGTAGATTATTTTGTCAAAAAGTTTAAGTATTTAAGTCGGACTGAAACACAAGTTGCTTTTCTTCCTGATCGTGATGTATATCCAGGTTAAAAGCCTTCTCAAACAAGAAAAAAATGTAGGGCAGGATTTGAATGATTTGCTATTGATGGTAGGTTTGGGCGACATCTACCAAATTGGCATCAGACGATGTCTGCAGTGAAACATTGCAATGGATGATGACATCGGGGGTGGGGTCGTATTTGAGCGTCAAGCTCAACTTCCATTGGAATGAGTTAAAAACGCTCGCTCTGCTCCTCGCCACTGGAAACGCACCATTAATGTGGCGCCCATCTGGAGAAAGAGAGCACGGGGTTTGCCGGGATCCGGATGCGGACCACCATTTGAATATCAGTAGTTTAGTTTGTGTAAAACATGTAGTAGCCTATAATTCGTTTGCCATTTTTTGCACAATAAAATCTTTGTGTTCATTGGACGGTTTTGGATGTAATTTGTATTGTGATCGGGAACAACTTCATTATGATGTTCTTACCTAATTAGGATTTTTTTTTTAAATTATTTTAAGTAAAGCATGCATTGCACTGGGCGATATAGTGTGATTAATTAAGATGTTTTTTTGCGGGTTGGATCACGATGTCAAAACTCTAATTGGTGAATCTCATGTGAGTGACAGGTTGTCCCGCCCTCGTGCCAGTAAACACGTCATCAGAGATAAGATGTACAAGAGGGAGGGGAAATCACTTTGATAAAATATTATGATTTTTTTTTTTTTATATATATATAATTTATAACAAATACTGCAAAATTCATACATTTTGATTTCATGGTGACTTTGATTCAAAAATCATTTTTGTCACAAACTTTCTGTTTTATCCCAGGTCTCAAGAATCAGCGACAGAAAAACAAGGAAAAGATGGACGGACAGCTCTTGCGATGACAGTCAGAGATACATACCTTCCTAAACACAATGTTTGGAGGAGATTGCTTCTTCTCTGCTGCACATGACAAAATTTAGAAATTAGACTACAAAAAAGGCAATAATACACCTTAGAAATATTACAGAATATCATGCTTGCTGAAATGAAAGGTGTAATTATAAATTCACATACGTTTAGGCCTACATGTGTAGCACAACGTGTCTCCAGCCTTCTGAGCAGAAAATGGAGAGCCACAGTTTTCACATTTACTGAAGAAAGAGAAACAGCAGGATTTGTTATTCATAAAGGCCCTAGTTGAAACTACAGCAAATATGCAAAATGAGTCAGATTTTATTCACCTGAGCATAGGATGACTTTCCTTCAGTGACATTGTTCCCTTAAGCGTAATCTCTGGGAAATCTGGCGAATTTACAGGCAGATCTGAGATCAGTGTATCCTGAGTTTTTGTAGGGCTAATTGGCTCCATAGATGGATAAAGCCAGAGTCGAAGGGGCAGCTCAGTGCCAGCTTTACCAGGTTCGCTAGAGGAACCGATTATCTGTTGGGAAACATTACCCAGTTTTACCGAAGGAGTGTGAATAAAATTCCGTGTTCCGGATGGGTCGATATTAAGCGGCGAGATTCTCGTGAGGCGCGGAGGGCTGTTAAATTCTGTGTTGGGTGTGTTGGAGATGCTGCTGGGGGTGAGTCGGGGTCTCTGGGGTGTGGATGTCGAGCTGTGAATGATGCTCTGGGGTGTTCTGGGTAAAACTTCAGGTGTGCGGCTTGGATCTGGGACTGGAGTGGCATTTCCCGATGAGAGACCTGAACGTCTGCTGTCCAACAGGGAACGAGCATTCTATATATGCCAAGCAACCACAGAGAAGAAAGTGTATTAAAATGTTATTATAATAATAATAATAATAATAATAATAAATGATTAAATTAAAAGCAGATTGTATGTAATTTATCTAAAATTAATTCTAAATTCTGGAAATTGAAAGTGTCCCTATTATGCTTTTTCAGTCATTACCCTTCATGTAGTGTGTAATATAGCTGTTTGTGAATGTAAATGGTCTGGAAAGTTTTAAACTGCAAAGTGCACAACAAATAAAGCTATTGTCTCCCAAAACAAAGAACTGATTCTGAACTGTCTGAAACGAGTCGTCAGTAATTCCAGTCTTACTTCCTGCACAAACATAATACCAGCCTATTGTCTTCACTGGCTGCCCAAGAACGTCTACTTTGACCCTCAAACTCTGTTGTTATAACTGAAGCCTGGAAGAATTTGGTTTAAGTTATCGACATGTCAAGAAGATGCTGTTTTGGTGCTACGATTGCGAATTCACTTTGCATGCACTTCCAAAGGATGCGGACATGAGCTCTAATTGGTACAATAAAATGGGCGGCATCACTTCTGTTTGAAGTGCTGAGGAAACCTCTGGGGCTAAATGTAGGTATGGTAATGAGAATTTTATGCTGTAAGCTGTAGACTAATCACAACAGACTTGGCCACCTGACCAATCAGAGCAGAGTAGACCAATCGCAACAGGGCTGCGTTCATCATCATGATGCTATATTTTTACTATAAAACTCTTACGACAAACATGTCTTCTAATATCATCAACTGTTGCATATACCGAGCTGCAGCGGACATATTTGTAAACGACTCTATTTGGACCCATTGTGCGAGCTGTCTCTGTAATACTGGGTGGTTTATATACATGTTGCTGCTGATTGGGCTGACATTTCTGACACACCCACCAAACAAGAGAAAACGTATCTCAAACCCCGTTGCATATTGTTTCCAGGAAACATGTCGTTCAACCCGGAAACCGTAACAAAATGTTGCGCACCGGTTTGAGCTTGAACGTGCCCCAGACCAATCACAATATACTGGGCCATCTGACCAATCAGAGGGGAGTACACCATTCACAACAGACAGGGCCATCTGACCAATCAGAGGGGAGTGCACCAATCACAACAGACTGGGCCATCTGACCAATCAGAGGGGAGTACACCAATCACAACAGACTGGGCCATCTGACCAATCAGAGGGGAGTGCACCAATCACAACAGACTGGGCCATCTGACCAATCAGAGGGGAGTGCACCAATCACAACAGACTGGGCCATCTGACCAATCAGAGGGGAGTGCACCAATCACAACAGACTGGGCCATCTGACCAATCAGAGGGGAGTGCACCAACCACAACAGACTGGGCCATCTGACCAATCAGAGGGGAGTGCACCAATCACAACAGACTGGGCCATCTGACCAATCAGAGGGAGTGCACCAATCACAACAGACTGGGCCATCTGACCAATCAGAGGGGAGTGCACCAATCACAACAGACTGGGCCATCTGACCAATCAGAGGGGAGTGCACCAACCACAACAGACTGGGCCATCTGACCAATCAGAGGGGAGTGCACCAACCACAACAGACTGGGCCATCTGACCAATCAGAGGGGACTGCACCAATCACAACAGACTGGGCCATCTGAACAATCAGAGGGGAGTGCACCAATCACAACAGACTGGGCCATCTGACCAATCAGAGGGGAGTGCACCAATCACAACAGACTGGGCCATCTGACCAATCAGAGGGGAGTGCACCAATCACAACAGACTGGGCCATCTGACCAATCAGAGGGGAGTGCACCAATCACAACAGACTGGGCCATCTGACCAATCAGAGGGGAGTGCACCAATCACAACAGACTGGGCCATCTGACCAATCAGAGGGGAGTGCACCAATCACAACAGACTGGGCCATCTGACCAATCAGAGGGGAGTGCACCAACCACAACAGACTGGGCCATCTGACCAATCAGAGGGGAGTGCACCAATCACAACAGACTGGGCCATCTGACCAATCAGAGGGGAGTGCACCAACCACAACAGACTGGGCCATCTGACCAATCAGAGGGGAGTGCACCAACCACAACAGACTGGGCCATCTGACCAATCAGAGGGGACTGCACCAATCACAACAGACTGGGCCATCTGAACAATCAGAGGGGAGTGCACCAACCACAACAGACTGGGCCATCTGACCAATCAGAGGGGACTGCACCAATCACAACAGACTGGGCCATCTGAACAATCAGAGGGGACTGCACCAATCACAACAGACTGGGCCATCTGAACAATCAGAGGGGAGTGCACCAACCACAACAGACTGGGCCATCTGACCACTTTGAGAAAAGAGGTGCAGCAATGTATATAATGAGAAAATGAATGTGTTGTTGACCTTGGACACATGTAAACCTAAATGTAGGAGATCTTTAAAACAAAATTAGGAACCTTTAATTATAGCATAATAGGGGCACTTTAAGATTATTAGTGGCTTTAGTTAGCAAGCACAACTAATTAAAGATTTTAACTAAACTTTTTTATTTTATATACATCGATAAAATTTCAAAAATGTTAAATATCTCATAAGTAAACAAAATATATTTAAAACACTATAAATATGACTTCTCTTACTGCACATAATATTCTTTCTAACAATGCAAACAAAAGACAAACAGAAAACGCTACACAAACCTTAGTTCTCCTAGTGCGATCCATGTGTAATCCTTTCTTGAAATCTAAACGATTAAGTCCTTGTCTAACATTTCTGGCAATCGGAGGCCGACCTCTGCGTCGTTTTACTTTCGGACTGTGAGAATATGAGAAGTACAAAAGTTGTTCTATAAACTGAATATGATCAACAGGTGTGATATGAATGACTGAACATGTCCTGTAGCACCTCTATATTCTGAACTCAATCTGACTTGTCCATTCATTTAATGTCACATTTATTAATTATCATATGAATTCAAATGTTTATATGAAAGAAAAATCAAGGTCTTAAAGGGTTAGTTCACCCAAAAAAGAAAATTGTGTCATTAATTACTCACCCTCATGCCGCTCCACACCCAAACATTCGTTCATCTTCAGAACACAAATAAGATATTTTAATGCTTGAGCCTCTGTTTAGCATATCTGATGTGTGCATAGATGAATGTTTATATGTGAATAACAGCCTAAATTACAAAGTGCTCAAGTCTCTTCAGAACATTTGGACTAAACCTCTCAATTCATATGGATTAGTTTTACAATCTCTTTATGAACTTTTTGAAGCGTCAAAGTGTGCGTAGCTGTCAATGAAGGCACAGAAATCTCTCTGATTTCATTTAAAATATCTTCATTTGTGTTCCGAAGAAGAACGAAAGTCTTACGGGTTTGGAACGACATGAGGGTGAGTAAATGATGACAGAATTTTAATTTTTAGGTGAATTAACCCCATAAGGCCTGTTCACACCAAGGACAGTAACTGTAACAATATCATTTTAAATCCACACCACAACTATAACAATAATGACACAGAGGAACAAGACCATTGGAATCACTTTCAGCTGATGAATGATAAAAACATTGACAGCTAATCAGAATCCATCCTGCTTTAAAGAGCTTGAGCATTTAAAGCGACAGGCGACAAAACTGCAGCGCACTTAGAATAAACAGAATGTTATTGTGCACTGGTGTGGATAATATAGTTATCGTTGTATCGTTCTAGTGTGAACGGGCCTTTACACTTCTTTTTTTAATGCAATAAAATGTTTTAAAAGTTTAAGTAAAAATGTGAACTGAAATATTAAAGGGATAGTTCACCCAAAAATGAAAATTTGATGTTTATCTGCTTACCCCCTGCACATCCAAGATGTAGGTGACTTTGTTTCTTCAGTAGAACACAAATGATGATTTTTAACTCCAACCGTTGCAGTCTGTCAGTTGTATAATGCGTGTCAATGGGAACTTCTTTTATAAGAGTAAATAAAACTTGCTTAGACAAATCCAAATTAAACTCTGCGGCTCGTGACGACACATTGATGTCCTAAGACACGAAACAATCGGTTTGTGCGAGAAACCGAACAATATTTATATCATTTTTTTTATATCATCAATGGCAGTGATGTCTCGTGCATATACTTCAATGAGTGCTAGACATCACTGTCGTTGTCAGAGTGCGATCAGACCTCACTAAGCGAGTGCTGAATGCAGTTGGACATAGTGGTGTTTTAGAGGTAAAAATGATATAAATACTGTTCGGTTTCTCGCACAAACCGATCGTTTCGTGTCTTAGGACATCAATGTGTCATCACGAGCCGCAGGGTTTAATTTGGATTTGTCTGTGCAATTGTTTTCGACTCTTATTGATTGTGTTCCCATTCACTCCCATTATTTGACTGACAGACGGCAACGGTTGCAGTTAAAAACCATCATTTGTGTTCTACTGAAGAAACAAAGTCACCTACATCTTGGATGCCCTGGGGGTAAGCAGATAAACATCAAATTTTCATTTTTGGGTGAACTATCCCTTTAAATACATAAATATCTTAGTATTCAAATTTCTTCCTTTTGCATTAACAGCAGCACTGATGCTGACACATGATCATAATATACTCAAGCATGATTTGAGAAGCTTCAATGAAAGCAGGAAAATCTTACCTGTACAAATCTGTTTGCATTTTAAGGGATTAGTTCACTTCAGAATTAAAATTTCCTTATAATTTACTCACCCCCATCTCATCCAAGATGTTTATGTCTTTCTTCTTTTTTCCAGTTGAAATGAAATTAAGGTTTTTGAGGAAAACATTCCAGGATTTTTCTCCATATAGTGGGCTTCAACAGTTACCAACAGGTTGAAGGTCCAAATGTTAGTTTCAGTGCAGCTTCAAAGAGCTCTACACTGTCCTAGACGAGGAATAAGGGTCTTATCTAGTGAAACCATCGGTCATTTTCTAAAAGATTATATACTTTTTAACCACAAATGCTCATCTTGCACTGCTCTGCGATGCGCCACGCATTATGTAATCATGTTAGAAAGGTCATTTTCTCCTTTAACATCATTGTTTTACCTTTTTTTTGTAAACACTTGCTTGGTACTTCAGCCTACGTCATGACTCATGTGTGACCTTGTCAACGTGACGCGTGAAGTTGTGGATGCGCGTCGCAGAGCAGAGCAAGATGAGCATTTGTGGTTAAAAAGTATATAATTTTTATCGTTTTTTTTAGAAAATGACCAATGGTTTCACTAGATAAGACCCTTATTTCTCGTCTGGGATCGTGTAGAGCCCTTTGAAGCTGCAATTTGGACCTTCAACCTGTTGTACCCCAGTGAAGTCCACTATATTGAGAAAAATCATGGAATGTTTTCCTCAAAAACCTTTATTTCTTCTTAACTGAAGAAAGAAAGACATAAACATCTTGGATGACATGGGGGTGAGTAAATGATCAGGAAATGTTAATTCTGGAGTGAACTAATCCTTTAATTAAATTTTAATGTATTCCCAGACCATTGGACTTAAAATATTTCCAGGCAACGTACTACACCCAAGCTATAGAATATTCCACTATATGCAAACAAAATGTAAGATAAAGGCACATACACGCCATCATTGGTCCTCCTGTTGATGCGTTCACTGCTCCTGAGACCATCAACACCATCATCTTCATCCTCTTCCATTGGCTTCAGCCAATCAGGTGGCAACTCAACCGTCACTTTGCCAGGCATGTCGTCCCACATAGTATTTTCCTCAACGGCGGTAATGTCTCCTTCAATCGGATGCATCGTCTCTTCCGGGTTCGTCGTCTCCGGTTCAGATGATGCCCTGTTCAGCTCATCCGTCATATCTGATCTTTTCCTCTGGCCTCGAGGCCTTTATTTCACTAGTAGATTTGTGAGACCAATGGTTTTGAGTCATCCCAGGAAGAGTATGGATATTGAATCACTGGCTCACATTTTTAAATAGGAAAAAGGCTTTTTAGTCCATGAATCGGAGGGGTTAATCTCATCTCAAAATGTTACGAACAGCCTGGGTTGCATGAAATGTCAAAGATCCAACGCTTCATCCATGTCTTTACTGGCTATGGATCATTATGTTACACCTGTAAAGAGAGTGCCGATATTAGAGGAGAAAACTAAATTAAACTCCAAACTGTATACGCTATAAAATTATTATGTCACAGTCATGCCAACATTTTTTGCTGCTTGACATATTTCTAAAGACATACTATGCATTGCAAATCACACACACATAGAGCTTAACATCGTCACTGAAGTTAAGAAATTGCCAAAGAGAAATGTTGACGCACTTGTATCATGATCTGCATAACAATCACTATTTTACTCAAATATTTCAGCAATAGCTAATAATAAAGTATTTCCAATGCATCGTAACCGATGTGTAAATAAAACCCCCCTATTAAATTGGGCTGTTGAAATGACTCGAGCTAGCAGAAACACGATAGACAAGCGTGAAGGAGAATATTTATAGAACGGGGCCGAAACGAGTGGTTGCCATGGTGACAGAATTGCAGCGAGCCCAGCAGCGACGGCAGGGAGGTCGATACAAATGGGCTGAGAACATTCGATATCTGCAATGCAGCGCAATTACTATGGCAATGAAATACGTTACAGTGCAGCAAGCAGCCAACATTTGTTACAATTTGTAATACTTCATTTCCTGAAACCCTCATTATGTGTAATTAAGACCATTTGTTTAAAACAACTGCTGATTAAGATAACTGCTGAAAGGTTGACCAAGGTAATAAGCACTTTTCACAATAATAAGAAAAATACAAACGTGACAAAACAGATGTAATCAACATCTCAGTAAATTAAACCTCGCTGTGGGTTTCAGCTCAAATCTGGGTCATGGGGGATTTGTTAATACTTAAAAATACGGCTTGTTGAGCAAGTTGATATCTTGCAGGGTTTCTGCAGGTTTTATGAAGGTAAATTTATGACTCTTTCCAAGACCTTTTTAAGACCAAGTACAGAAAATAGGGAATATAATATGTTAATATGTTCTCTAAATGTAAATGTATAGGGATAAACACAATGAGTTGTATTAGGAACACTTCAGAGTTCACTTCAAACACATATCCATTGCTTTTTAATTCATTTGTACATTAAAAGTAGCTTGAATCAACCACTAGAATATGGAGATAACTTTTACTGCATCTTCTGATGATCACACTGCAAATAAGTGGTTCTGCCTCAGTATATGTCTTGTTTTCCAGTGCAATGCTCTAAAGTCTCTTAAATGTACAATGTACAATGAAATAAAATCTTGTTTTTTTTGTGAATTTGAACAAAATTAAGTGAGTTTATGCTTAAAACAAGAACAAATATCTGCTGGTGGGCTCAGAAAAATCAACTTAATTCAAAGAGAAGTTTTCAGATATTTGTTCTTTTAAGCATAAACACTTAATTTTGTTCAATTTTTCAAGGCTTCATTTTACATTTGCATCTAAAGTAAATGTAACAAAGATGTTTAGATATTTGTATTGGAAAACAGGACAAAAATACTGAGGAAGATATTCATTTTTTGCAATGCATGCAACATTTAATGCTACAACTTTATGAATTTCAGACTTTCTGCTCTGATTTAAGACCTTTTTAAGGCCTTAATTTGCGTAAGAGCGCATTAAGACTTTTTCAGAACTTTTTTAAACCGGTCTTGTTAAGGTTGGCAAGTCAGCAAGAAACTCACCGAATCTGTTCAGTAATCAGTAATATTAAAAATGTCAGATGCTGAGCCAGCCATTTTCAGCCATCTCTCATATAGCCAGAAAGTAACAAATACACAACGAAACACAACGTTATATTCTTATACCAAACAATTTTTTATCAGCAATGACCAAACTGGAGATTACAAGTAAGAGTTTACATTCAATCTAGTCATAAAATGTAATATTTGTAATGTCTGTTTAAGTGCAACAGCACATTTCTCTATAGATATTGTTGCAAAATATACAGTTTGAATTAGCTGTTATACAAATGCAGAACAGTGTACCAGAATAAACCATAATGAACTAAAAATCATATTTATTTATTGGTTAATCATTCTAAAATCATTGGTAACACTTTACAATTAGTTAAATATTAGTTAATGTATTAACTAACATGAACTATCCTGAACATTTATAATTAAATGCAACAGAAGCAAAAAAAAATTTGATTATGTGATTATTGTTGCATCTGTACGACCACTAAGATTTGGATTACTGGGTTGTTGCTTTGGCAGTAGATTTTCATTACAAAAACAGTGACAAATATGGTTCTCTGTGTTGGTTGTTTATGTTTTTAACCATTTTTAAGCATTTTAGTTTGTCCCAACTGAACAATGACATTTCATACACATAAGACGAACATATTTTGCATTGTGCATTAAATTTAATATTTAGATGCATTGCATAAAATTTTAAAATTGACAATGCTGTATTATTATTATATAAGTTTGTGAGATAATTAGATCGACTTCAGTGAAGCTTTGACTGATGTTACACTTGGCATATGTAAATTTTTTGTTTTTTTTAATTGACAATGATTGCAAGTTGATATGCTTGAACTCGTGGCCATATCAGCGATAAATCGCACGTGAACAATTATCTGAATAGCGCGATGCACTTTTTTTCATCGCGTAAATAAACTTAATGTCTGTTTAAGTGCAACAGCACATTTCTCTATAGATATTGTTGCAAAATATACAGTTTGAATTAGCTGTTATACAAATGCAGAACAGTGTATCAGAATAAATCATAATGAACTAAAAAACAAATTTATTTCTTTGTTAATCAATCTAAAATCATTATAACATTTTCTCAATTACACTGATAATATTTAAGAGCAACTTCCAACAAGGTACATGAAACAACCATTTATAATTAAATGCAACAGAAGCAAAAACGTTTATGTTTGTGCTATTGATTATGTGATTATTGTTGCATCTGTACGTTCACTAAGATTTGGATTACTGGGTTGTTGCTTTGGCAGTAGATTTTCATTACAAAAACAGTGACAAATATGGTTCTCTGTGTTGGTTGTTTATGTTTTTAACCATTTTTAAGCATTTTAGTTTGTCCCAACTGAACAATGACATTTCATACACATAAGACGAACATATTTTGCATTGTGCATTATATTTAATATTTAGATGCATTGCATAAAATGTTAAAATTGACAATGCTGTATTATTATTATACAAGTTTGTGAGATAATTAGATCGACTTCAGTGAAGCTTTGACTGATGTTACACTTGGCATATGTACATTTTTTTTTTTTTAATTGACAATGATTGCAAGTTGATATGCTTGAACTTGTGGCCATATTAGCGATAAATCGCACGTGAACAATTATCTGAATAGTGCGATGCACTTTTTTTCCATCGCGTAAATAAACTTAATGTCTGTTTAAGTGCAACAGCACATTTCTCTATAGATATTGTTGCAAAATATACAGTTTGAATTAGCTGTTATACAAATGCAGAACAGTGTATCAGAATAAACCATAATGAACTAAAAAACAAATTTATTTCTTTGTTAATCAATCTAAAATTTTCTCAATTACACTGATAATATTTAAGAGCAACTTCCAACAAGGTACATGAAACAACCATTTATAATTAAATGCAACAGAAGCAAAAACATTTACGTTTGCATCTGTACAATGTTTACGTCCACTAAGATTTGGATTACTGGGTTGCTGCTTTGGCAGTAGATTTTTATTACAAAAACAGTGACAAATACGGTTCTCTGTGTTGGTTGTTTATGTTTTTAACCATTTTTAAGTTAAGCATTTTATTTTGTCCCAATTGAACAATGACATTTCATACACATAAGACGAACATATTTTGCATTGTGCATTAAATTTAATATTTAGATGCACTGCATAAAATGTTAAAATTGACAATGCTGTAGTATTATAAGTTTGTAAGATAATTAGATCGACTTCAGTGAAGCTGATTGAATGATGTTACAATTGGCATATGTAAATATTTTTTTTATTTTTTTTTATTGACAATGATTGCAAGTTGATGTGCTTAAACTCGTGGCCATAGTAGCGATAAATCGCGCGTGAATAGCGCGATGCACTTTTTTCAGCGCGCAAATAAACGTAACCAACTTAAAGTTATTTAACTTGCAATTCCTAACCTTGTGAAAACGTGATAAAAATGATCGGCGAGCTCAACAAACAGATCGTTAAAAAAAAAAAAAAAAAAAAAAAAAAAAAAAAAATCGACACGAGTTTCGCCAGCCTCCATTACAGATCGCTGGAGTGAGGAATGCTGTCCCGACCCGCGATCAAAACACGTCCGATATAACGTGACATTAGTAATAAACATAACGCGTTTCGCAAGCGCGTTTCATTGACAACATCCCGTATTATTCGTGACAGGTTTTAAAGACACGATAAGTTTATTTTCACGAGTCTACAACGTCCATTTCGCTGTGCTGAACGAGCTCAAGCAGCCCCCCCTTCACTGTTGACCCTCCCCTTCCACACTCCCCATTGCTTTCAGCGATGCAGCCTCGAAAACGACTTTCCGAACGCGCTCTCCTGCACGGAACCACGCTGATCTTTCGATTTATTTACTAGAGCGATGTCTATAAATTATGACGTTATCTGCGTTTTATAAACACGCGTTTTTGCCATGCATAAAGACAAACATGGGATCGATTGCTTGCAGCATTTTGACATTCTTACCTCATCGCGTCTCACGCAGTCGATCGAGCCGTTCATCTGCGCCTCGTTCTCTCTCCGATCAGCGATACTTTCGGTGATCTACTGCGCATGTGCTGACACAAGCATCGTAGGAAGTCGATCCTGACCGAATTAAATTTAGTCGCTCAATAATATTCACCTTTAAATTATTGCACATGATAAAAACAATGATAAACAGCATTAACGCTAATATTAACAGTATTTGCATGTCATCGGAGTGTGTTTGTTGGTCTTTTTGATACGAATATAAATAATGTGCATGAATATCGACGACTCGCGCATCGCTATATTTTCTCGACCGCACAAAAATAGCACCATTACCCATAATAACCAGATTTAAAGTCTATTTTGAGCATATTTGACGAAGATATTCGTTTAGGGAAATTTTTGGAGCTTAAAATGTGCTATAAAAAATTGTTATCGTTTACACTTTCCTTATTTTTGAGAGGATTAACGTTACATGATTCTCGCCACAAATTATCAAATTAATTGGGGTCAAATAAACATACATCTTTGTCACAGTTTAATATATCAATATTAGATATCATAACTGAACTTCAGTATTCACACATGAATACAAAAACTGCAGTAAGTGAGATATAACGTATTATTAAATAATTCGCTGTTTTAGAGAAACAGGCACTTTAAAATTTACTCTTTTGGCAACATTACTGTTGGTATTCGCCATCTTTATAAACAATTATTTATTAATCTTAACGTTAAATTCCTTACCTCAGAATCGCGCCATTCCAGTCAGAGGTACTGATCACTGATTATTTCACACATTTTAGCCTACATGGACCATAATTATAATGAACAAATATTGAATTGTTATTAATGAATGTATTAGAATTTGATTTCGTCATATAGATGACCAGGTTCAAACGCTATAATATATGTTTTGTATGTATGTAAATGTACGACCAAAGTTTAGGTTCATATACAACAAACTTTTTGTTGCTTACTAAAAATGCTGGGTTGTTTCAACCCATGTTTGGGTCAAATATGGACAAACCCAACCGTTAGGTTTAAACATTTTACTTAAACAGTTGTTGGGTTTGTCCATATTTGACCCAAACATGGGTTGAAACAACCCAGCATTTTTTATAGTGTACATGCATGCATACATACATTCATACTTGCTTGCATACTTACAAGCATACTTGTATGTATGTATGTTTGTATGCATGTATATATGTAAGTATGTATGCTTGAAAACATGCATGCATGTATTCAAGTATGAATGTATGCAAGTATACTTGCATGTAAGTATGCATGTATGTTAAGTATGCATGCAAGTATGTTTGTATGTAATTAGTTGTAGGAAATTCTCATAATGTCATTAAAATAATTTGGCCACATTTGGACTAAATAAAAACTCATATCAAACCACTGAATGGACCTTAATGAAAACAATTCATTTGCACAAGAAATGTGGCATAAAGACAAATAAAAGACATTTCACCAGCAAAAAAATTATATCTCTATAATATTTTTTTAATGGACAATAAATGGTTATGAGATTAATTAAAAATCTAAAAAATGTAAGCACAACAATTCAGTGTTGTCATAGCACCATTGAAAGAGTGAAGCCAAGGGTTACATTAATGCAAATACAATACAGAAACATGAGTGTCGTACATGAATTAGTTTCAACAAACAACTGCTAAGACACAGACTCAAATCTTCACAAATGTGAGGCGACTTCAGCAGCAACTGTTCGTTTTCTCTGTAAGATCAAAGACAAAACCTCAGATTGTCAGGAGGGTTGCTTCATGGTTGAACATCATGTGCAAACGGAATAGATGAATAAAAGGAAATGACAGTAACCTTATCTGTCCTTGCTGGTTCTCAGATCTGTGGTAATTGGGTCATGTTGAATTGTCTGGTGCAGCATGAGGGCCATGAGACCTGCACGATTCGTCATGGCTGTTCTTACATTGCGCTCCTGCTCAAACAATTCATCCAACTTGTACCACTGGGGGAATAGACAAGATAATGAGAATCAAAGACTGATGAACAACAATGCAATCTTGTGAAAAAACAACATCAGCTGTTCAGAAATCATCTTAATCCATTTGAGTAAGCTTCAAATAAATGATTCCTTTGCAAAGGTAACGGGTTGAGGTAATGCGCTGACCACTCGGACTCGTTCCAGGTCCACTTCGGCCCTGCGGAGTTTCTCCCAGCAGTAGTGTTTGTTACACTTGCGTTTGGACACCCTGCAATATTCTCCGGTGGGTTCGAATACATCACGAACCAATGGACACCCACAGACCTCGTCCGCAGGGACCTGCACACATGACATTCGCATTTATAAATACTGTCCTTAAAGGATTAGTTCACTTCAGAATTCAAATTTCCTAACGATTTACTGACCCCCATGTCATCCAAGATGTTCATGTCTTTCTTTCTTCAGTCGAAAAGAAATTAAGGTTTTTGATGAAAACTTTCCAGGGTTTTTCTCCATATAGTGGACTTCAACAGTTAACAACGGGTTGACAGTTCAGACTGCAGCTTCAAAGGGCTCTACACGACCCCAGACGAGGAATAAGGGTCTTATCTAGGAAAATGATCTGCTATTTTCTAAAGAAAAAATAATATTTATATGCTTTTTAACCACAAATGCTCATCATGCACTGCTCTGCGATGCAGCACAAATTACGTAATCACATTGGAAAGGTCATGCATGACACAGGGCGAAAAACTCATTTCTCATTTTCTTCTCCAACTTCAAAATCATCCGACATCATTGTTTTACCTTTTTTTTGACTTAGTCTTTGCACGATTGCTTTGTAAACACTTGTTCAGTTCTTCCGCCTACGTCACACGTGACCTTTCCAACATGATTACGTAATGCGTGACACGTCACAGAGCAGTGCAAGACGACCATTTGTGGTTAAAAAGTATATAATTTTATTTTTTTAGAAAATGACCAATCGTGTAGCTATATAAGACTCATCTGGGATCGTGTAGAGCCCTTTGAAGCTGCATTGAAACTGCAATTTGGACCTAAGTCCACTATATGGAGAAAAATCCTGGAATGTTTTCCTCAAAAACCTTAATTTCTTTTCGACTGAAGAAACAAAGACATAAACTTCTTGGATGACATGTGGGTGGGTAAATTATCAGGAAATTTGAATTCTGAAGTGAACTAATCCTTTAATATCAATGCAAATTGAGTGTTAATGTATCAAATGCATAATAACCTTGGGGTCTCTGGAGTGCTCTGGACAGAGAACCTGCAGTCTCTTACAGTAGGTTTTGCTCTGTGGATTGTAAACATCACAGAAGAGCCGTGTAGCCCTAGATTCAAGGAGAACAAGAGCAGAAATAAATGAGACTATGATTTTGTTCACATATTATATCTGTTTTTAGGCATTAAAGGAGCACTTAGTAATTTTTCCCTCATTTTACAGATGAATAGCTGCAGACATCCCACCCTGCAAAAACTAATTTCCAGGAGATGGCAGGAGTCGAGTGTAGAGTGTGACAAAATAATAAGAAATCCGAACTCAAGTGGTCACAGGAGACGCATTTTATTTGATTACTTTTTTTTTTAACCTTTACTTTACCAGGAAGTCCCATTGAGATAAAAGAGAGACCTAGCCGAGGTAACAGCCATGCAAACTCACAATTAAAATACAACACGCATTTAAACACAGAAGCATTTTACATGAAACAATCACGTCTCCTTCACCACATTCTTTATGCTTGCCTTAAATTCATCAATAGATAGAAGTGTATTCAAACTTTGCAAATTATTCCATGTCCAAGGTGCATATTAGGAAAAAGCAGATCTCCTCAGATCTGTCAAAACCCGGGAAACATTAAAAAGCAAACACTGTAAAGGTAACTACCAAAGCTACAACAAAGAAGGTTAAAGAGGTAGGGTGGAAGATTACCATGTATTACTTTATAGATCAAGATATGCTAATGGTGTTTTCTACATGTAGTCAAGTGTTTATGTATCAAAATATAAGTGTTTATTTGAAACAGTAATGTGTCTTGGCTGACCAATTGTGATCGGATCACTGAAAACGCATCTTAATACCAGGTGGTAACAGGGTTTCTCTCTTGCACGCTCAATTTCTTGAATATTGTATATAATTTGTGGCCATCAGGGAGCCGCTATCAATATGCGGGAGATTCCCGGAACGTCCAGGAGAGGTGGGATGTCTGGAAATGAATAATACCTCACCTTTTTTGAAAGAAATGAATACTTTTATTCAGCAAGGTTTAGATTCAATTGATCAAAAGTGACAGTAAAGACATTTATAATCTTATAAAAGATCTCTATTTCAGTTTCCAATAATAATATAATAATAATAAGTGTTTCTTGAGCAGCAAATCAACACATTAGAATAATTCAGAAGGATCATGTGACACTGAAAACTGGAGTAAAGATGGTGAAAATTCAGCTTTACATCACAGTGATAAATTAGATTTTAAAATATATTGAAATAGAAAACAAGTTAATTTAAATTGTAATAATATTTCACAATATTACTGTTTTTGATCAGATAAATGCAGCCTTGGAGAGCAGAAGAGACTTCTTTCAAAAAATTTACTAACCCCAAACTTTTTCATGGTAGTGTTTATCACAGTGGAAGCATCTAAATCTAAAAAATTTGTAGTATTATTATTATTAAAAAAATATTTTTTACTTACCCCTCTATGCGTGTGGGGTACATTGAGCCAAATGATGTCTGACTCTCATACTGCATAGAACGAAAAGATGATGTTATTAAAAGAAACATGAACATCACATCATTTTAAAAACACGTGACCACAGTTTAAAGGTCTATGCATCATGATAACTAAAAACAGACACCCTAAATACAACACACCTTGGCATAGCACCTTTCCATGTGACGCAGTGCCACCTTGGGATTAACTGGGTGACTGCAGGACACGCAGAAGATTTGAAAATCTGTGTCATCATCGCCCTCGTTGACCTTCAGGGAAAAGAAAAGCAATGTTCAGGACACTGTACCGTGTTTGCAGTGTTTACAGCAGTGCAAATGTCATGCTGGAACTATGGTTATGATGATCTCTGACCTCTTCGTCATGCTGTACGACCTGCTGTTTGGCCTTAGCTATGATGCCCTCCAGCTCGTGGAAGCGTTTTTCCATTTCAGTGAGTCGCATGCGAGCTGACTGTTGCTCACGGCGGATTCGCTCCAGAAGTTTCTTGGCCTGTTCTTCTGCAATGCACGGACTCTGCTGCCACTGCTGGATACGCTGGGGCAGGATCTCGTAGATTCGACTGGAAAGACACAAACGTTCAGAGTCTAACCTCATACATACCACTCTCTACAACTGTGAAGTATTTCCAGGTTTACTTGGCAGCGAGCTTCATGCCGCAGTCATCAGAGCAGTATTTGGAGTTGGCGCGTGCGGCTTCGACACATCCGGGTCCGAGGCATTGTCTGGCTCCTCCGGTTTCTCGGACCTCTGGCCGCTCGCTGTGTCTCACCCGGTCGCGGTGCTTCTGTTTGGGTTTGTGCTTCCGAGACTTATTCTCCTCTTTCTTATGAATGAAAACAAAGTCTTAACTTAGTTTCCATTTTAAGCACAATGATCTACTTCAAGCCAAAAATGATTATGAAAGGATTAACCCTATAAAGCCTACTGTATCATTTTTGATATGCAAATTTCTAAGGCCTCTAAATTATCAACATGATCAAAACTTGATCAAATCCTGTTGTACACAATCTACTACATGCCCTCTTGTCTAATTTATAGTTCATACTTTTATTAGCAAGTAAAAGGCATTTTAAAAACAGGTCAAAGTACATGCGTCTTTTTGCTGTAAAATCTTTTATATCGATTTTTATGATTTTTATAAAGTGAACGTAAAAATAAGTTTTATATTGTTAGTAATATTTCAAGATAAACACTTAATGGGCTGAAGCAACTATTGTTTACTTGATTATCCATACATAATGTTTCAGAAAAATCATGCTTAAATTTGAGTATCAAATATGGAAAATTATTTATCTCTCATATTGTTCATCTCTTGTATTGCACTGAATTATATGTTTTGCCCCTGCAATAAAGACTACAGAGCTTTGATCATAAAACTAAGCATTTAAATATAATTTTACTAAGACATATTATTGGCAGATATAGTGACAACTAATTTATAAGAATTTTATGCAAGTAGTCTGCTATACTGTTGTAAAGATCTCATTTACATTACATTACATTACTATCAGAATGACAACTTTTTGCCCATATAAATATCAGCAACTACCCTAAATTGCATATTGCTCAGTTTGTGCCTCTGAATAAAACTGAGGTATTACTTTATATTCTCTTATATGAACCATAAAAGCTTGTGCCTTTTTCAATAAACAGTTCAATTAAAAAAAAAAAGATTTTTCTGAATATTAGTTCATATGTCAGGCTTTAGAGGGTTAAACAAGCATTCTATACACATATTTTTAAGTCTTTACCTTTTTTTCAGATCGCTTTTCTCTTCTTTTCACATGTTTGACCTTAACAGCTCTCTTTCTCAGAGCTGAATCAGCATATGAACCATCATCATCATCACTGTTCCAACCCTTCAAAAACAAAAACAAAACAGAAAACTCAGTCAAAGATTATTGGAAATACATCCAGGGGGTTACCAAGACAGTGAAGTGGGCTAACTTCCTTTAAAGGGGTCCTTGATTATGAATTCACTTTTTTAACTTTAGTTAGTGTGTAATGTTGCTGTTTGAGCATAAACAACATCTGCAAAGTTATGACGCTCAAAGTTCAATGAAAAGAGAGATATTTTCTTTTACAGAAATCGCTTTTTAAGCACTACAACAAACAGCTGGTAGGGACTACAACAAGCTTCTTCCTGGGTTGGTGACATCACTAACCCTAAAATTTACATAAACATGCAACAAAGGGGGTGAGGCCATGTTGGGCTGCTTTAGAGAAGAGGAAGAGTTGTTGTAGTAGAGTGTCGTTACCATGACGTCATTTTACAACGGACTGCTTCACAAACGAGGGTCAATTCAACACTGGATTTGGACAAAAGATAAGCATGACGGCACATGCTAGTCGATGAGTTCATTCTAAAAGTTAAGAGTCTCTCAATCAGTGTCCGACTCTGGTTTGAATAATGTAAGGCTGAACACCGTTACTGACAATCCTCATTTTAACTGCGTGAGATACTCCAGCTTTGTTGTTGTTGAGCAACCGAAGTGTGAGCTGTTAAAGCTCCACCCATTTCTGATAAGGGGGCGGGGAGCAGCAGCTCATTTGCATTTAAAGGGACACATCCAAATAGGGGCAAATTTGACAAGCTATAATAAATGATCTGTGGGGTATTTTGAGCTGAAACTTCACAGACACATTCTGGGGACACCAGAGACTTTTATTTCATCTTGTGAAAAGGGGCAGAATAGGTCCCCTTTAAAAAGGTACTTTTTTGTAGTGCTGAAGTATGACGCGAGTGTGAAGAGAAGCAGGTACCGTGCTTTGTTCTCCATACTGCCCAGCGCAGTACTGCTGATACAGCTCCATCTCATTCTCACTATAGTCTTCTGACAGTGTGCCGTCTTGATAGTCTCTGCCTTTAGACATGGAGTACTCCTCATCCTTCACTCGCAACATTTTCTGAAAAATAAAAAAAAATAGTGGTTAAAGAAGGGTTGGAAACTGAAAGGTTGTAGGTTCAAGCTCCACAATAAATGATCCTTAAAGTCATCATAAAAATGAAAACTTTTTTTATGGAATATTGCAGTGTTTATTAGAAATGATTTATCTTTGCACATCGTTATTATTATTATTTTTTTAATTCATGTGCCTTCATTATCTTTAATCAAAATAAGATCCCCTACCTCTTTCAACGACATCATCTTTTCCTCTGATGATGTGTTTACTGGCGTGGCAACCTGTCACTCATATGAGATCGACCAATAGCAAATCAAATCCAATCAATTCCCGTTGAACAAAACTGAGTCCCGCCCTACATTTTTTTGTGTTCGAGAAGCTGTTTCACTTGTATATACGTAACAAAAGGAAAGAAAAGATTATCGCAAATTCCGTTTCATGCCGATTTTTACCTCAAGTTACTCTAGACGAATTTTCTCTGTAATTAGTGTACTGAAATTGCTATGGATAAAAGTTTCTGCTAGATTAAAATTACTAATAACAAAACAATGAAAAAAGCATTAAAACTTACAGAACCATTTTTTAGAATAATTGCTGAGTACATCATATTGTACACAGAGGCAACAAACATTATCAGACCTTGAAGTGTATGATAAAAGAAAGATGAAATCACAGTCACTTTTACAAAAGTGAAACTCACCCTAGCGCGCACTTCACATTGCCTCAGTCGGCATTTCTGCCTGATCTTATTCGGGCCACCAAACTTCTTCATGTCTTTACAGAAGTCGCACAGTCCACAGTCCTCTGTGCGCATGCAGGCTTCACATTCTCCACACATGCGAGCGGAGCGCTTAATCTAAGGACAAATCCCAAATGCTCTCCATAGTCAGTCCAAAGGTTAATAAACAACACTTTTTAGTCACCGTCTTCACAAAGGTCATTTTAAAGGGTTAATTCACCCAAATATGAAAATTACCCCATGATTTACTCACCCTCAAGCCATCCTAGTTGTATCTTCTTTCATACGAACGCAATTGGAGTTATATTAAATAATGTCCTGGCTCTCCCAAGCTTTATATGAATAGAGGATGAGATTTTGAAGCCCAAAAAAGTGCAACCATCCATCATAAAAGATATCCACACGGCTCCAAGGGGTTAATAAAGGCCTTCTGAATCGAAGTGATGCATTTGTGTAAGAAAAATATCCATATTTAAAACTTTAAAAACTAAAATAATCTATTTGAGCCCTATTTGATTGAACAGCGAGAGGCGTCTAAGCTTACACTACTCCTACGGCGCGTCACAGGGGTTACTCTTGTGGCGCAAGTCGACATGCATACGGCCGTCCGCTGGAAGCCAATTTTTTAAAGTTTTAAATATGGATATTTTTCTTACACAAACGCATCGCTTCACTTCAGAAGGCCTTTATTATCCCCCTGGAGCCGTGTGAAGTACGTTTTTGGTGGATGGCTGCACTTTTCTGGGCTTCAAAATCTCCTCCTCTATTCACTGCCATTAAAAAGCTTGGAACAGCCAGGATATTTTTTAATATTACTCTGATTGTGTTTGTCTGAAAGAAGAAAGTCATATACACCTAGGATGGCTTGAGGGTGAGTAAATCAAGGGGAAATTTCCTTTTTGAGTGAACTATCCCTTTAAGACAGCAGTTTTTATGAATCAGAATTTCTTACCCGTGACCCTCGCCGTCCATCTGATTTGAAATCTGGTGTGTCGGGCTGGTTATCGGTCCCGTCTGTCTCTCCTTCTTTCTCCCGGCTTTTCTTGGGACGGTATTTGATCTCTAAGGTATCATCTTTACCTAGACCACAGGATGCACATACTCAGGGTTGTTTTTGACACTATAATGTCCAAAACTATGAAATAATAATAAAAAAAGAATAACAGTTTTAAAATGTTATATTTATTTTATATGTTCTAATATAAAACAAATAATTCAAATAAAATTTCCTTACCTCGACACTTTTCACAGTACCACACGCGGATGGTTTTAGCCACCTTCTCAGATATATTAATGCAGTCTCCATGAAACCACTCACTGCAGTTGTCACAACCACTGTGCACATGAAAAGAATTTAAAACATGCAATTAAAAAGATTTAATTTTACAACAACAAAAAAAGCCTCCTCAAAAACGGCATTCAAACATTTAAAGAAACACACATCTTACATCATAAAGCAGTTAATGTCTGGTTTGCGACAGACACAATAAACAGGTGCATTGCTCCGGTTCAGACTCGTCTCGGGTCCGGGAGGCTGTTCAAAGTCTGACACTTCGCTGTCCTGTAACATGAGAAGAAACAAAATTTGTATCCTATTTTGCATTTTCTGTATGTTACTACTACTGTAACCCTGCCTGCTGAGACTAATACTTTATTCTATGCTGCTCACATTTTTTTAAATGTCACTACATACTGTATATGCACACTTTGTTTCTATATACCACATTTTATTTACTGCATACTATCCTTTGAAACTTTGTGATGCCAAACCTTCATTTGAACGATATTCTGAGCTATTCTGAGCTGTCATGGCCATTTAGATTATATAATATTACATTCTCTTGCCCTACACCAGCTTAATATGCTTTTTTCATAATCTTAACAAAAAAGTAGCATGTTTTGGAGATGGTATTTGAATTTTTCATTCAGTACTATGGTATATCTCAAAGTACCACAACCTGTACCATGGTACCGCCCAGTTCTGTTTATGAGGGCAAAACAATAGAAGTGCGTTTCCCGAAAGCATCGTTAGTCAACTATGGTCGTAAGTCCCACTGAGCTCTATTGGTAACGATGGAACTCGCTTTGGGAAACACCCCAGAATGGCAAAACAAATATTTCACTTACCATGACAGATTTGTCCGGTTAATGTCCAAAAGGAAGTAATGTCACCACAGTCATTCAGAACATCTGAAACACAAAAACTAATTAGCTGTCATAACCATCGTGAACTAAACGTGTGAAGTAGTGAATTAATTTAATTTAACTCTTTTGTTTACACAGCGGAACACTGCACAACACAACATTTACTTCCGCTTCCACCGCTATGATTCTTCTTCTACGGTTTAGAATTCAATTGATCTACTGCCACCTATTGGACGTGTGTGTAAGTGACGCGCACCGACAGACAGGTGACAAAATTAAAACCATTTTTGTTAAAATAAAATAAAATATAAAAAGCCAAGGCAACATTTCTCATTTTCATTTAGTTTAACTTGATGTACTAAAATAACTAAAAATGAAATAATAAAAAGGTGCAATATGTAATATTTTTGCAGTAAAATATCCAAAAAACACTAGGCCAGTGTTATATATTTTGTTCACTTGAGTTCTTACAGTATCCCAAATGTTTCCAACTATTTGTAAATCGTGAGAAAATTGTAATTTTAACTAGCCCTGCGTCTCAATCAGCTCCCTAGCTTCCTAGATCGTGTATCAGTTATACCGTGTAAATGAATGTGGCCGACTCCCTGATCAGTGCCCTGACTACTGAACTAGGGAGCTGATTGAGACACACGCCAAGGCTCCAGGACGTGTGAGGAGTCGCCTGTCAATTGCGTCATACCCGCATTAACCCTCGGTTTCCGGTTTTATTTTGTAGAAACCATGGAAACACCAAAGATGCTTTAATATATTTACATGTTTTAATAGGCAAGGGAACAACTGTTTTGATATATTTATAGACAGAAAACTAATTATTGTTATATAGTTAAACACGTTTAGTTTTATTGTTTAAATCTAATTTTCTTGATTTTTTGCGAGTACCATGCTTTACCATGCCTCAGAGAAAAACACTATTTTGTGAAGTAGCTAACATAGCATAATCAGATGCAGCTTTATTTTTAGTAACAGTAATACAGTATTTTCTTCATCATACAATACGTTTTAAAATTAATTGCATGCCATTTATTACACAAGCCATCCAGCATTTAATATGATATTCTAAAATCGATCAGCTTACTGCAGTGTGTAACAGTGTCTCACAGCAGCCGCAGAGTGAACGCTCAGAGTAACGTTATAACATCATTTTCAACTCTCAAATGTATCTAATATTATAAACAGATCTGCGTTACCTCATACTCATGACTGGAAAAGCGGAAGCAGCGCCGGCGACTGTGGCATAATAAAAGTCCCGCTGCTCATGAGGCGTGTGTTGCGCAATCGCTCCAGCGGCCTCGTTCAGCTCCCACAACACTCTGTCCTGCTCTGCTTCATACTACAATAACGCTAATAATGTAATTAATGAACATGATTTCTTCCCGAGTCCTATCCCTATTGTTTTCACTGGCTGTGAGGTGGAGACCACATGTCCCAAGATTCCGCGCTCAAACATGGCGTCATCAAGCCACGCCTTCGTTTTGAACAGGCCTCTAGCGACCTCTAGTGGACATAAATCCTTCATATTGCACCTTTAAGCAAGTGAGAGAAAAAAAACAGAAAATGAATAAGCAAAATAAATGCCTACATATATAAATATATAATAACAATATAATATACGCATATACACATATAAACATCTAAGTTTCATCTAAGTTTTAGCCAGAGCTTGTCTCCTTAAAATAATCTAAGAATGGGCTCCAAGATTTTTTTAAAAAGATCGATCAAAACGAAATTCTTGACATACTTGCCTGTGTATTTTTTTTTTTGCATTTTAAATGTATTTTGTACTGATTTAATATTTTGATAATGCTGATAATATGAGAGGTAACCAGAAAGAAATGTGGGTCAAAATAATCAGAAATATAAACAAATAATTACTGAATTTTTATCGTCAGTTACCCAGTGGCAGGCATGAATGTATGTTGGATAAAACGTGCAGCAAATAAACCAGAATTTCATGAGGTAATTTTTATATGATTTTTTTTGGGGTGGGGGGGGGGAGGGGGGGGGGGGTACAAGTACTGCAGGTAAACCACATGATAAATCAGTAGAAATAAATTAAACAGTTCCCTGCTGTGCAGGAAGGATGTCGTGCACGCGCACAAGCTCGAGAGATCACAACACGCGCTGGTCAGAGCAGATGCCGCTCGCGCTCACACGCATTCATTCTGAATTAAAGTGAATTAAAACGTCCTCGGTACAAGACTGGAGTTATTCGAGATAAGGTAAGAAATACTTCAATTGAACTTTGTGTCTTCACTCTCTGGTCATTTCGCTTCATTCTGGGTCATCAGAAACAGAGTCACGTCATCGAAAGTTTACTTCTGTTTACCTCCTTCAAGTGCAAAATGTAGTGCAAAAATAATAATTATTAAAAAACGCGTGGTTAATTTGGACAAACAATATTATGCGTAATTAAATTCGAACTAATAATAATACTTTTAAATGTCTACAAAACTGGATATGGTCCAAGAAATATTTTATTTTGACATTTACGACAGTTTGTTTTGTTGTGCTTGGCTGCTAAACGTCTTAAATATACATTAATCATGATAAAATAATGATAATTAATAATAAAAAAAAACATTAATCATCTTAAATAGGTTTACTGGCATAAACAAATAATACATTAGGCCTACATATAGACATTAATCATGTATATGTTGTACATTCTATGTTTAAAATGTTATAAAGGTTAAAACTAACCTTGAAAAATGAATAAGAGCAATTGTCAAGGTTTTAAAGTAATCTGCAGGACAGCAGAAATCTCCTTTAAGACAAATATGTAGATATACAATAGATCTAATCAGCTTCAGATAGGCCTTACTTACTTAATTTCTTAAATAGATACTATAAAATATGAAAAACATTAAAAATGTTACAGTAGATGAGTGACGGTAAAGTGGGAACATAGAATCAGGCTCAGATAGGGACGAGGACTGAACTAGAGATACTCTACAATGAATGCTCTGTTGGTAAAAAGTAGACAGTAAAACCAGCAAAAATGTTTATTATGACTCCTGCATTTAAGCTCAGGGCTTTGATGATATTGTCAGCTCTGTCTGACTCAGCAGGATGTTCAGATTAGTCACCTTCCCAAATCACTTCAGGTCAGTTTGGAGCAGCAGCACAGGCAAATGTCTGTTGAATGCACTTTAAAGTCGACATGAAACGAAAGCTGCGATAGGAGGGGAAGTTATTTTGTATAATAAACACTGCAATATTTCATTAAAAAAATAAGGATTGCCAATTTTGATTTCATGGTCACATTTTTTGAAGGCTGTTTTGGAGGATAAAAGCCATCATGTTAGAGGTTTTCATTTTGACCTCTACTCCACAAACACCCAGACTGATTACAGGCCACCCATGCTAAAATACTTCTCTTTCTGGATGTCGTCTCAGAGTTAGAATCAAGCGTCTCAAATGGAGACAGAAGCCATGGATGTCCAACAGCAGGACGGAGGGCAGGACAGGATCGTGACCCTGGAGAATCCCGTCCACACAACACAACCGCAGGCCACCAGCAAACCTGAAGTCACAGGTGAGAGGGAAGTTTATGAAGCAAATCTGTTTGAGATATTTCAGCATGTTTAGTTTTTTATGCTTAATTTACATTGGAGAAATAGTAATTGTCATGACATTCTGAAAGCATAATGACCTTTAAACAGATTTAAAGGATTAGTTCACTTCAGAATTAAACCTTTTCTGATAATTTACTCACCCCCATGTCATCCAAGATGTTTATGTCTTTGTTTCTTAAGTCGAAAAGAAATTAAGGTTTTTGAGGAAAACATTCCAGGATTTTCTCCATATAAGTCAAGTCACCTATATTTATATATCACTTTTTACAATGTAGATTGTGTCAAAGCAGCTTTACATTGATAACTGGTACATTATTTTGGCTGCACAGCAGCTCTTAAAGAATAGTGTCAATGCAGGCAGATCAAAGCACTGTTGAATATCAAATGTCAAGTCAAATGTCAAGTGTCCCCAACTAAGCAAGCCAATATAGTAAGCCATATAGTGAACTTCAACAGTTACCAACAGGTTGAAGGTCCAAATTACAGTTTCAGTGCAGCTTTTCAAAGAGCTCTACACAATCCCAGACGAGGAATAAGGGTCTTATCTAGTGAAATGATCAGTCATTTTCTAAAAAAAAAAAAAAAATATATATATATATATATATATATATTTATTTATTTATTTATTTTTTAACCACAAATGCTCATCTTACACTGCTCTGCGATGCAATTATCACATTGGAAAGGTCACGTGATGTAGCCAGAAGTACCGAGCAAGTGTTTACAAAGCGAATGTGCAAAGACTAAGTCAAACGCCCTTTACAAAAAAAAGGTAAAACAACGATGTCGGACGATTTTGAAGTTGGAGGAGAAAATTACCTTTATAATGTGATTACGTAATGCGTGGAGCATCGCAGAGCAGTGCAAGATGAGCTTTTGTGGATAAAAAGTATATACATTTTTTTTTTTTTTTTGTTAGAAAATGACTGATCATTTCACTAGATAAGACCCTTATTCCTCGTCTGGGATCGTGTAGAGCTCTTTGAAGCTGCACTGAAACTGACATTTGGACCTTCAACCTGTTGGTAACTGTTGAAGTCCACTATATGGAGAAAAATCCTGGAATGTTTTCCTCAAAAACCTTAATTTCTTTTCGACTGAAGAAAGAAAGATATGCACATCTTGGATGACATGGGGGTGAGTTTATTATCAGGAAATTTGAATTCTGAACTAATCCTTTAAATAATTATTTGTGACTCACAGGTCCTGTCTCAGCTGAGACTGTTCACAACGGAAGCAACGAGTCCCTGACAGACGGTGGCATAACCAGTGATGATGCTTTACTGCTTCCAAACCATGTACCTACAATTTCACGCAAAATAGACAAAGTCAACGGTATTTACATTTTTATTCATAAGAAGGCAATTGATTATTTAAAGACTTAATTCACTCAAAAATGAAAATCATTTACTAGTTAGAACCACTTAATATTTTTCTGCGAAACGCCAGAGGAGACACCAAACTCCATTGGTTTTTATGTGTCTGTTATGACACCTTTATGTGTTTTTGTTCGAGCATAAATTACACTCTCCATTTTTAAAGGTGTAGCAAGTCATTTGGAAGAGCAAATGTTTACAGTATTTTGGAAATACTTGATTCTTAATTAACTGTTCAAACTTTTGAGGTTTTGTGTTTTAAATTTTTTGAAAGGAGTCACCAAAGCTGCATTTATTTGATCAAAAATACAGTAAAAACAGTGATATTACAGTGAAATATTATTACAATTTAAAATTACTGTTTTCTTTTTAATATATACTGTAAAATGTAATTTATTCCTGTGGTCAAAGCTTAATTTATCAGCATCATTACTCCAGTCTGCAGTGTCACATGATGCTTCAGCAATCATTCTAATATGCTGATTTGCTGCTCATTAAACATTTCTGATTACTAGCAATGTTGATAACAGTTGTGCTGCTTCATATTTTTGTGGAAACTGTTTTTCAGGATTTTTTGATGAATAAAAAAAATCAAAAGAACAAGATTTATTTGAAAAATAAATCTTTTGTAACATTCTAAATGTCTTTACTGCCACTTTTGATCAATTTAATGCATCATAATACAGAAGAAATAATAAGAAAGAAATTATACGGGTCTGGAATGACATGAGAGTAAGAAACTGAAAAGAAAAAATTATTTTTGAGTCATAAATGCAGACATAGTAATAAAATTGACACAGAAATAGACTAATTGCTAATAGACTAAATAATGCTAATTGGTGTGGCCCTAGAGTATTGCTGTCAAAAGAAATTTTAAAAATATGACCAATCACAGACATATCTGATGAGCACGTGAACACAATGGCCAATCAGTGGTGTTTATGAATCTGCTCAACACCAGCGCTCAAAGCGTAATTTTTTTAAACATTTCAGTACTGACAAATTGTAATGTATTAAAATGTATTATTGTCTGAATTTTAATATATTCAAATGTGAATTTAACACATTTCAGCGAAGCCCAGTCTTCCCAATGGCTCCTCTCCTCCAGTCATCAACGGGTCTACCATCATCCGCACACCGCCTGCTTCTTCATCAGGAGGATCGACGCCTCACGCTGCAGCACAACAGAAATGCAACCGACATGCAAAGAGCAATGGACACAAACACCCTCACAGAAAACACACGCCCTCCACTTCCACGAGCCAGCAGAGCTTTAAAGGCGATGCCTCGCAGATACAGAGAGTAGCTGGAGACGGTAAAGCATTTGCCCTGTTTGATCATACACATATCTATTGGTTCAGTCCTTGCTCAAATTTTAGTGTCAATATTTTTATGTATTTTTAGAGCACGTTGGGGCATATCTGAAAAGAGGCCTCCGCCCACTGGGCTGTTCATAAATATAGGGCCTGCTCTTATCTTTCAGCGACACTAGGATGGCCCGCTGGATTTATCTTCATGTGTTTAATGGTCCCTTCACGTCAGCGCTTGATAATTCTTTCCGTTAGGTCACACATCTCAGTTTGATGACTAACTCACACTGGCTGATACATAATCTAATCTAGTGAATTTAAATACTGAGAGGGCTTGATGTTTTGACAATATCATGAGTTTGTGACATTTTTTCATTGCTGTGAAAGAATTCTCAAGATTTAAACAAGATTGTGGTGGCGTCTCTCAGTTTCAATGTGCTTGAAATACAAATGACTAACAAAAATGAACACATTAACCACATTATTCATAGTCAATATTTTTGCAGTGTCTTTTTTACACTTGTTACATGTACTTATTATAGTAATAAAATTAAATTATGCATAATTACATGCTAGTAACTTTAAACCCAAACTTAATCCTTACCCTAACTCTATAATAAGTACATGTTGTTAATTAATGTTACTCAGTACTTAATTGTTTAATTATAATGTAACAAGGACACATTAAAATAAAGTGTAACCAAAACAAAGATTGCTAGGGGGTAATGTAAGTGTAAACATAATTAAATGCTGATAAAGGCCATTAGAAAAGCACAAGTTTGAAAAATGTGGTCAAAAATTATGTCACTCTCTTATAATAATGTCAGAAATACAGAAGAGGATTAGGGCCAAGCAATAATAAAAAAATAAAACCATCTCGAGATTAAAGTTGTTAAATTTCGAGAAAAAACTCGTTAAATTTCGAGAAAAAGTTGAGATAAAATGTTGAGAATAAAGTCATTAAATTACGAGAAAAAAGTTGTAATTTAACGAATTTGTTCTCGTAATTTAACGACGTTTTTCTCATAATTTAACGAATTTGTTCTTGTAATTTAACGAGTTTTTTCTCGTAATTTAACGAGTGTATTCTCAACATTTTATCTCGACTTTTTTCTCGAAATTTAACGAGTTTTTTCTCATAATTGAACGAGTTTATTCTCAACATTTTATCTCGACTTTTTTCTCGAAATTTAACGAGTTTTTTCTCGTAATTTAACGAGTTTATTCTCAACATTTTATCTCGACTTTTTTCTCGAAATTTAACGAGTTTTTTCACGTAATTTAACGAGTTTATTCTCAACATTTTATCTCGACTTTTTTCTCGAAATTTAACGAGTTTTTTCTCATAATTGAACGAGTTTATTCTCAACATTTTATCTCGACTTTTTTCTCGAAATTTAACGAGTTTTTTCTCGTAATTTAACGAGTTTTTTCACGTAATTTAACGAGTTTATTCTCAACATTTTATCTCGACTTTTTTCTCGAAATTTAACGAGTTTTTTCACGTAATTTAACGAGTTTATTCTCAACATTTTATCTCGACTTTTTTCTCGAAATTTAACGAGTTTTTTCTCATAATTGAACAAGTTTATTCTCAACATTTTATCTCGACTTTTTTCTCGAAATTTAACGAGTTTTTTCTCGTAATTTAACGAGTTTATTCTCAACATTTTATCTCGACTTTTTTCTCAAAATTTAACGAGTTTTTTCTCGTAATTTAACGAGTTTATTCTCAACATGTTATCTCAACTTTTTTCTCGAAATTTAACGAGTTTTTTCTCGTAATTTAACAAGTTTATTCTCTACATTTTATCTCAACTTTTTTCTCGAAATTTAACAAGTTTTTTTCTCGTAATTGAACAAGTTTTTCTCGTAATTTAACAAGTTTATTCTCAATATTTTATTTCGACTTTTTTCTCGAAATTTAACAACTTTAATCTTGAGATGGTTTTATTTTTTTATTATTGCTTGGCCCTAATCCTCTTCCATACAGAAAGGATGCATTAAATTGATCAAAAAGTGACAGTAAAGACATTTATAATGTTACAGAAGATTTCTATTTAAAATAAATGCTGTTTTTTTGAACATTCTATTAATCAAAGAATCCTGAAAAAAAATGCATGCATCACGGTTTCCACAAAAATATTAAGCAACTACGGTTGTACCAGTACTTTGGTACCAAGTCATTACTTAAAAATGTGACCATACCAGCATTTCCCCCTAGCATTTTGAGTGCTTTTGAGCAGATTCTGACTAACTTAAACACTTCAACGCTTCAAAAACATGTTGCAAATAGACATCTTTGACATAGACAGATACACACGGCAGCGTTTGAAAGCAAACCCTATAAGCAACATTGATAGTAATAAGAAATATTTCTTGAGCATATTAGATGCATATTAGAATTATTTCTGAAGGATCATGTGACACTGAAGACTGGAGTAATGATGCTGAAAATTCAGCTTTGCATCATAGGAATAAGTTACATTTTTACAGTTTGCGAATTGTAATAATATTTCACAATATTGCTGTTTTTACAGTAATTTTGATCAAATTAATGCAGCCTTGGTGATCAGAAGAGACTTCTTTCAAAAACATTTACCAACCCCAAACATTTGAACAGTAGTGTACAAAATACTGTAATCTTTTGCTCTTCCAAATTATTCCAAAAATCTTTTGCTTTACAAGGGAAACAGGGTTAAATCTATCAAACAATGTGGCAATGTCCAGCTAATTAAATCATTTACAAATCATTAAGGGCACAGATGTCTCTGTTTCCTGTGAATGACCCTAATACTGGTCAGATACCTCCATAAACACTGTATGTTTCTGGCTGTTTTTCAGACTGCTGTGCACACTGCATACTAGCCTGTCTGTTCTGCGAGATGCTGTCGTGTTGTTCGGCCGTGGCTCAGTGTTTGGCCTGCGGTCTGGAGTGTGACGCTCTCTGTTGTTGTGGGGAAGCAGCCACCGGAGGTCTGGCGTGCTGTGCTGAGGACACCTGCTCTGCCCTGCTGGATTGTGGGATACTGGAGGACTGTTGCCAGTCTTCAGACTGTCTGGAGATCTGTTTGGAATGCTGCTCCATCTGTTTCCCTGCCTGATGGGATTCTCAACAGAATGATATCAAGTGCTCAAAGGACTGTAAGTGTGGAGTATATATACAGTCCTGTGAAAAAGAAAGGACATCGTATTGAATTCTATGGATGTATGTATCAGGACTTAATAAAAATCATCTGGCCATTAGCAGGTCTTAAAATGAGGTAAATACAACCTCAGATGAACAACAACATGTGATATATTATACTGTCATTATTTATAAAAAAAAAAAAAACTAGGTCAAAATGGTAAAGCCATGGGTGATAAACTAAATACACAGGAAAGGAAAGACATCAGCAATGATCTTAGAGAAGCAATTGTTGTTCCCTATCAATCTGGGAAGAGTTATACAACCATTCCCAAACAATCTGAAGTCCATCATTCGACAGTGAGGAAGATTATTCACAAGTGGAAGACATTCAAGACAGTTGCCAATCTTCCCAGGAGTGGACGTCCCAGCAAATTCACCCCAAGGTCAGACCGTGCACTGCTCAGAGAAACTGCAAAAAACCCAAGAGCTACATCTCAGCCTCTACAGGCCTCAGTTAATATGTTAAAAGTTAAAGTTCATGACTGTACAATTAGAAAAATACTGGACAAGTATGGCATGCTTGGAAGGGTTGCCAGGAGAAAGCTTCTTATCTGAACAAACCAAAAGACTTCTGGAACAATGTCCATTCGACAGACCAGATCAAACTGGAGATGTTTGGCCATAATGCACATCACCAATTTAGGTGAAAACTAAACTCAACATATCAGCACAAACACCTCATATCAAGCTGGTGGAGGGGTGATGATTTGTGCTTGTTTTGCAGCAACAGGGCCTGGGCATCTCACAGTCATTGAGTCGACCATGAACTCCTCTGTCCACCAAAGTGTTCAAATGTGAGGCAATCTGTCTGAAAATTGGGTCATGCAACAGGACAATGATCCCAAGCACACCAGCAAATCTACAACAGAATGGCTGAAAAAGAAAAGAATGAAGGTGTTGCAATGGCCCAGTCAAAGTCCAGACCTCAACCCGACTGAAATGCTGTGGCTGGACCTTAAGAGAGCTGTGCATAAACAAATGCCCACAAACCTCAAAGAAATGAAGCAACATACAGTGAACTGAATGTAAAGAAGAGTGAATGTGAGTGAATGTGAGAGACTGATACTGTCATACAGAAAATGATTCCTTCAGCTTATTGCTGCTAAAGGTGGCTCTACAAACAACTGAATCATAGGGTGTACTTAGTTTGTCACACATGGCGTTTCCATTTTGGCTTTATTATTGTTAAATAAATAATGACAGTGTAATATGTCAGTTGTTGTTCGTTTGAGGTTTTACCTAATTTTAAGACCTGCTAAAGGCCAGATGATTTTTATTATGTCCTGATATGTAAAACCATAAAATCCTAAAGTGTGTTCTTTATTTTTCACGAGACTGTATGTTATCGTTATCCCGCATTTTGTATTTATTTAGTATGAAGGATGAATTTATTGAATTGATCAAAGTTGGACTGTTCTGTACGAGCCTATTTTCTGATTCTGACAGGCCTTAAATCTTTTTGTATGTTAAAATACACACAAAATCCATGTTTGAATGTGAAATATTGCTTTGTTTATTGGAGCAACCAGTGGCTTTAGATTGGGAAACCTGTTTAAAAACAATCATTATTGCCATTCTGTTTGGTGCCACTATTGGCACAGATATTACACTCTTCATCTTCAACAGTTTAGCAAGTCATTTCGAAGAGCAAAAGTGTGTAGTATTTTGGAAACACTTGTCACATACACTACCGTTAAAAAGTTTGGGGTCGGTTAGCTTTTAAATGTTGGTGTAATAAGTCTCTCATGCTCACCAAGGCTGCGTTTATTTGACCAGTTTAAAAAGCTGTTTTCTATATTTTCAAATGTAATTTATTCCTGAATTTTCAGCATCATTACTCCAGTCTTCAGTGTCACATGATCCTTCAGAAATCATTCTAATATGCTGATTTGCTGCTCAAAAAAACATTTATTATTATCAATGGTGCTGATTAATATTTTTGTGGAAATTGACACATTTTCTTCAGGATTCTTTGATGAATAGTTCAAAAGAACAGCATTTTGTTTGAAATAGAACTCTTTTGTAACGTTATAAATGTGTCTTTACTGTCACTTTTGATAAATTTGATGCATCCTCGCTGAATTAAAGTAATTTTTTTTTTTTTTTTTTAAATCTTACTGAGCCCAAACTTTTGAACAGTAGTCTATGTATTTGTTACCTATACAAAGATCACAACATTGCAGCCACTATGAGAGCATGCCACCTTTATGTAGAAAAATATATTTTGCACTTTTAAGAACTTAAGTTTAAAAGTTTTCCTCCAGTAAGATGTGTCAGACTCTTCTACTTAAGTAAGGTTAGAAATGTGCCTGTGGTAAAAATACTCTTGCCACCCTTGCGAGTGTTTCATAGCACATATGTGACCTGCATGAAGCAAGAAACACCTTACTGCATTAAACATCTTCATCAACTGTGATTTTATACAACATAGAAAGTAATTTGCTTTGAAGAAACATTTGTTGTAATAATTAGTTCCTATAACACTCTCTGTTTTGAAGTATAACAGTTTTGATTGACAGCCGAGAATGAGGCGTGAGGATCTATGTTCTCTGTCCGTTCTCAGCGCTCTTATCTAAAGTGTGTGCGGCAGGAAGCCTGGGCGATGCAAAAATAACCAGTCAGGATGACTATAAAGCTCTCGCATATTCCTCTGGGCATGTTGAATTTCACAGGCTTTCTCCAGATGACTCTGCCCAGTGTTTAGACAGTGGGCACCGCTCGAGAGAGAGCGCTGATGTTGAATCTGGCAGTGGGACAGAGATCTGTGAGTCCAACAAAAGCCACAGAAGCTCTACTGAGATGACCTCCATCCTCCCTGCATCCTGCTGTGGGTGAACACATTAAAAACATGAGCTGAAACGCCTTCATATCTGCCCTGTATCACTGACTTAATGATTATCAAGTCAGCAAATGTATTTGAAAATGTGTTTTAGAATAAATAAAAATGTTCAACCACAATTTTCCATGTTAATAAAGTAGCTATCTATCTATCTATCTATCTATCTATCTATCTATCTATCTATCTATCTATCTATCTATCTATCTATCTATCTATCTATCTATCGTTCTATCTATCGTTCTATCTATCTATCTATCTATCTATCGTTCTATCTATCTATCTATCTATCTGTCCGTCCGTCCGTCTGTCTATCATTCAATCTATCTATCGTTCAATCTATTGTATCTATCGTTCTATCTATTTATCTATCTATCCATCCATCCATCCATCCATCCATCCATCATCCATTCATCCATCCATCCATCTATCTATCTATCTATCTGTCCGTCCGTCTGTCTGTCTATTTATCATTCAATCTATCTATCGTTCAATCTATCTATCTATCTATCTATCTATCTATCTATCTATCTATCTATCTATCTATCTATCTATCTGTCCGTCCGTCCGTCTGTCTATTTATCATTCAATCTATCTATTGTATTTATCGTTCTATCTATCTATCTATCTATCTATCTATCTATCTATCTATCTATCTATCCATCCATCCATCCATCCATCCATCATCCATCCATCCATCCATCCATCCATCCATCCATCCATCCATCTATCTATCTATCTATCTATCTATCTATCTATCTATCTATCTATCTGTCTGTCCGTCCGTCTGTCTATTTATCATTCAATCGATCTATTGTATCTATCGTTCTATCTATCTATCTGTCTATCTATCTATCTATCTATCTATCCGTCCGTCTGTCTATTTATCATTCAATCTATCTATTGTATTTATCTATCTATCTATCTATCTATCTATCTATCTATCTATCTATCTATCTGTCCGTCCGTCCGTCTGTCTATTTATCATTCAATCTATCTATTGTATTTATCGTTCTATCCATCCATCCATCCATCCATCCATCCATCCATCCATCCATCATCCATCCATCCATCCATCTATCTATCTATCTATCTATCTATCTATCTATCTATCTGTCTGTCTGTCTGTCTGTCTGTCTGTCTGTCTGTCTGTCTGTCTGTCCGTCCGTCCGTCCGTCCGTCTGTCTGTCTATTTATCATTCAATCGATCTATTGTATCTATCGTTCTATCTATCGTTCTATCTATCTATCTATCTATCTATCTATCTATCTATCTATCTGTCCGTCCGTCCGTCCGTCTATCTATCTATCTATCTATCTATCTATCTATCTATCCATCCATCCATCCATCCATCCATCATCTATCTAACTATCTATCTATCTATCTATCTATCTGTCCGTCCGTCTGTCTATTTATCATTCAATCGATCTATTGTATCTATCGTTCTATCTATCGTTCTATCTATCTATCTATCTATCTATCTATCTATCTATCTATCTATCCGTCCGTCTGTCTATTTATCATTCAATCGATCTATTGTATCTATCGTTCTATCTATCTATCTATCTATCTATCTATCTATCTATCTATCTATCTATCTATCTATCCATCCATCCATCTATCCATCTATCTATCTATCTGTCCGTCCGTCCGTCTGTCTATTTATCATTCAATCTATCTATCTATTGTATTTATCGTTCTATCTATCTATCTATCTATCTATCCATCTAACTATCTATCTATCTTTCTATCTGTCTGTCCGTCCGTCCGTCCGTCTGTCTATTTATCATTCAATCGATCTATTGTATCTATCGTTCTATCTATCTATCTATCTATCTATCTATCTATCTATCTATCTATCTATCTATCTGTCCGTCCGTCCGTCTGTCTATTTATCATTCAATCTATCTATCTATTGTATTTATCGTTCTATCTATCTATCTATCTATCTATCTATCTATCTATCTATCTATCTATCTATCTATCCATCCATCCATCCATCCATCCATCCATCCATCCATCCATCCATCCATCTATCTATCTATCTATCTATCTATCTATCTATCTATCTATCTATCTATCTATCTAATCTGTCTATTTGCTGTTTTGTAAAAACCTAAACAGAAAAAAATAATTCCATTGCATAAATGATGAAATGCAAAACATTTATATGATTATATATGCAAACTATGACTAAAATGTACTATTATATTTCATCATTTATTCATAAACTGGTCAAAAGTGACAGTAAAGACATTTAAAATGTTACAAAAGATTTTAATTTCAAATAAATGCTGTTCTTTTGACTTTCTATTGATCCAGTTTTATATCACATCTTAATAGTAAATGTTTCTTGAGCATCATATCATATTAGAATGATTTCTGAAGGATCATGTGACACTGAAGACTGGAGTAATGATGCTGAAAATTCAGCTTTGATCACAGGAATAAATTACATTTTAAAATATATTCAAGTAGAAAACAGTTGTTTTAAATTGTAATAATATTTCACAATATTACTGTTTTACTGTAGTTTTGAGCATTGGTGAGCATAAGAGTCTTCTCTTTTTTTTCTTTTTTTTTTTTTAAATCTTACCAGTCCCACATTTTTGAATGGTAGCGTAAATATAAAAAGAGTAAATAAATAAATAAATATATTTCTGAGTTTTAACAGTGATGAGGTTGGCTGCATATGGAGATGAGTCTTACCTCCTGGACTGCTGGCTGGAGGGGCAGGAAGGCTGTGTTTATTGTACAGATGTGCCAAGTGGCGTCAACAGGAAGTGGAGGAAATGACTGAAATGACAGTGCTGGGGCGACAGGATAGGCCCACGCGGCCCTAATCCAGGTCCGGTTCTGACCCAGCGCTCCTGTCCTCTGTTTCAAAGAGCCGCCGCACACTGTGTCTGCAGGGACAGGAAGCAGCTTTCAGCATCACTGCACTAAAAAAGACAAAACAGCTTTACTACATCAAAGGCCAAATGTCACGCCAGAGCTCATCAAGTCAGTAGAACAGTGGGTCTGCTCTGGTTAGGTCATTAGATTTGATTTCTGTGACAGTATACTTCTAGCAGAAATGAAACTGAAGTTCATATTTTGCTTTTATTCATTTACGACCTCATTTCCAGAAAAGTTGGGACACTTTGTAAAATGCAATATGTGATTTGTTAATTCTCAAACCTTTATTTAACTGACACAAAGAAAATGTCAATGTTTTCACTGGCCAAATTAACTGTATTTTGTAAATATAAACCAATGTTGATATTGATGGCTGCAACACACTCCAAAAAAGTTGGGACAGAGGCAAAATAAAGTGAAAAGATCACAGAAAATCCAAGTTAAACAGTTTTGAAACAGTCCACAATAAGCAGGAGAATTGGTAATAGGTGAGGGTATCGTGTTTGGGTATAAAAAGAGCATCCAGAAAAGACTTGGTTTTTGCAAGAAAATGGGTCACAGCTCACCACTTTGTGCCAAATTTCATGAGAGTATTGCCAAACAATTCAAAAATCACATTTCCCAATGCAAGATTGCAAAGTATTTAGGTCTTTCAGCACCTAGAATACATAATATTGTGAAAAGATTCAGGGAATCCAGAGGAATCTCAGTCTATGTAGGGAAAGGCAGGAAACCTGTGTTGAATGTTTCTGACCTTCGACCTTCGTCATGCTACTGTGTTAAATATTGCCACGTGCTCAGGAGTAATATGGACAAAAAATGTCAAGAAACGCAACTTGAATCTCTGTTACGCAAGGAGAAAGCTATCAATATTAGAAGCCGCAAAATGCGTGCTGTGCTCAGATGAGTCCATGTTTCGACTTGTTTTTGGGAAAAATGGACAAAGAGTTCTAATGCTGGGGTAATGCATTACAAGTAACTTGAGTTACATAATCCGATTACTTTTTCAAGTAACTAGTAAAGTAACACATTACTTTTTCACTTTACTAAATATCTAAGTCACTTTTTCACATTTATTGACTGACAGCTCTCCTGACCCCATGTTGAGAGTAATAAAGGTCAGAGGTGTTGTGTGCGCTGTGTGAACATGATGTTATTGTAGTTCTAGACTAAATGTGAACATGCATTCACTCATCTCACTTGAATAAAATCACCTCAAAATGAATAAAAACAGTGAAATGCAATCTCAGAATTTTATGCAAACCTGTAATAATTAACTATATTAAATTACACAAATATACTTCATGTATTTAATCTCACTTTATTAACCAATGTCTTTGCTGCTGACCTTTACTGATATAATTAAACCATACTAATAAGCAAAAATTACTTTAGATTAGATTTAGAAATAAGAGTGTTGAACTTCCTTCTCCTGTATCTTATTCTTCTTTAATCCAGAACGGCAGCACAGCTGAAAGGTTTGTTTGAGCTGCGCCCTCTACTGTACAGGCGTAAATATGCATTTCCTTCAGCCTGAGGCTTATTCATTTCACTTTTGGTGTGAAAGGGCCTTAACATTTGCCCAAAATAGAACTGTTTGTGGTTGTTTTTAAAAAACAAACAAACAAGCCCAGCCCAGGAGAGAAAAAATAATGCAACAGTAATGTAATGCATTACTTTTCAGAAAAAGTAACTAAGCAACTCAATTAGTTACTTTTTAGGGAGTAACGCAATAATGTAATGCATTACTTTTAAAAGTAACTTTCCCCAACACTGTTGAGTTCTCAGTCCCAAAGATGAAAATGACCATCCAGAATTTCATCAGCGACAGGTGCAAAAGCAAACATCCGTCATGGCATGAGGGTGCATCAGTGCAAACGACATGGGTGACTCGCATTTGTGTGAAGGAATCATTGACATGAAGACGTATATTGGGATTGTACAGAGACATATACTGCCATCAAGTTGACATCTTTCCTGGGAAGCAAGACATCCAGGCCTCATTCTGCACGTGCTAAAACACAGTGGTTTCTAGACACTCTACACCACAGAGTGGATGCGCTTGACTAGCTGCCTGCAGTCCAGATCTGACTCTTATTGAAAATGTTTGGCCCATCGTGAAAAGAAGAATCAGACAGTGACGGCCACGGTCTGTTGAGCATTCCCAAATGATTAAAGTGTAATTAAAAGGTAAAATTAAAAGGTAATGTGACACAGTGGTAAACATGCCTCTGTTCCAACTTTTTTGGAGTGTGTTGCAGCCATCGAAATCAAAAAAAGTTGGTCAGTGAAAACATTGGAAATTTTTAAGGGAATGAACATATCACAGATTCTTGATTTTATTGCATTTTACAAAACGCCCCAACTTTTCTGTAAATGGAGTTGTAGCAGACGCTGTTATTTTAGTGACTTACAAATGAAACGTTGCCGAATCTGGCAAATCTAGCGAGTCTCCTGTAGTCTGTGACGTCTTTGCCTCAGGGGCCAGCATGATGGGTTTGCTGGACGACTGACCACAATCCTCCTTTTGTTCATTCAAGGTTTTGGAGAAGAAAGAGTGCTGACGTCGTGAAGACTCTCACCCCTGAAGAACAACAAACTCTGCAGATTCTTCATGGCTGAGGAGCACCGCAACATTCAAACGGGGTGAAGAAATAATCAGAACTTCCTTTATTTGGCCCTTCAAGGTTAAAAACCACACCTAAGACAAGTTTAATACTTCTGTCCTTTATACTAATGGTGTTTCTCTTCTTTGAACATCGCTAGATAACACAAATAATGAACAACACTGCATTAAAAGATAAAATACATAAATAAAATACATTTAAATTGTGTGTATATATATATATATATATATATATATATATATATATATATATATATATATATATATATATATATATATATATATATATACAATAAAATAAACAATAAAATTACTTTAAACATTATTTTAATATATATTTATATATAATAAAATGTAATATACATAAATACATATAAACTATATAACATACAACATTTGAAGTACATTTAACTTTATTTACATATAACTGTATATATATTTACCTACAATAAAATTATATATGAATTTATACAACAGTAAATTATTAATTTAAACATTACTGAAAATTATTTAAATATTATTTAAAAACTATATATATATATATATATATATATATATATATATATATATATATAAAAACAATAACGTTATTTTACATGTTTTAATTGCATATATATTTATATATACTAAAATGTAATATACATAAATACAAATAAACTATATAACATACAACATTTGAAGTACAACATATAACTTCATTATATATATACACATTTAACTTATATATATATATATATAACTGTATATATATTAACATAAAATTATACATAAAATATAATAAATACAAATAATTTATATAGTTTTTAAATAATATTTAAATAATGTGTGTGTGTGTGTGTGTGTGTGTGTGTGTGTGTATATATATATATATATTAATTTATATATATTAATATATAACTTATCAATATATATATATATATATATATATATATATATATATATATATATATATATATATTTACTTATCAATTTTAATGCATAATATTGAAGTTAATTATTTATTTAAAAATAATAAATAATTATGCCCACCTGTGCAAACTAAATAATTTGCTAATGCAACTTGGCCTCTATTTTATTACAGACATTTTCTTTATGATTTACGTTTCAATTACTCTGAGATCCTGATTATTTTCACACTCGGGAAATAATTTTGGCCTGCCACAAGTGCTAATAAAAACAGCCCTGTTGGCATCGCATCTCAGGACAAAGAGGACACTTCCCGTCCGGGTGCTTTATATCCTATCTGTGATAAAATGACACTCCCTCCCTCTCCCTGATGAAGGATCAAGTGAACTATTAAAACACACAATCCAGACGATCTACCCAGAATGCACTGCAGGTCTGAGTTACACTAACACTCGTGTGCGGGTGGGTTCGAGGTTTCATCCAAAACTAACACAGTTAATATGGGGAAGTGAGATTTCAGAAGAAACAGAAACACATTTTATAGCAGGGAGGTGGAGAGCTGGAATAACAATAATATGGTGTTACTCTGTGGTCGGGCTAAAGCAACACATATTCAGCGCTGAGTTTGACAAACAATGAAACAGACACAACAGAAAGGTGCAGTGACAACCTGACAGAATTTTACTTTTTACTAGAGTTTTACTAATAAATCCAAACTGATGGATTAAGTTGTTTCGTTTATGAAGACACAAGTTATTAAATTGATTTTGTTGTGGCCTAAAGCCCGTATGCTAGTGTACGCACACAGTCGAACGCACAGCCTTGGAAAGTAAACTTCACTTGACTCGTGCGCATTCACAGGCGTTCAATGCATGCGCAGTTTTGAGCAATCTCTTGCCACGAGTTACAGCCCATGTAAATATATTTGTGTTTTTTCATGCTAAAGTTGTACAAATGAGGGTACTTTCTAACATCTTCGCACAATCTCTTGTATATATAGGCCTCCATTGTCGCTGTAGCTTGCATGCGTTCCTGTCTGTTCTGTGTATGCCATTTTTCTTCAACTACCGTGTAAACCGATGGCACCAGGGCACGGTTGCCACATTGTGGATAAACTAATTACAGCAAAAAAAATGAATACATGCGTGACCTGCGCGTACAAAGTATACTTTGGGCTTAACGGTTAGAGAGTTGGACTTGTAACCCGAAGGTCATGGGTTCAAGTCTCAGTACCAGTGTGGTGAGAAATCATGTCCCCTCAGGAAATGGGTCTCCTTTAGGACCTCGAGGAATCCCATTGGTTCAACAGACTTTTAAAGGTGCCCTAGATTATGTTCTTAAAAGATGTAATATGAGTCTAAGGTGTCCCCTGAATGTGTCTGTGAAGTTTCAGCTCAAAATACCCCATAGAATTTTTTTTATTAATTTTTTTAACTGCCTATTTTGGGGCATCATTATAAACGCGCCGATTTATGCTGCGGCCCCTTTAAATCCCGTGCTCTCCGCCCACAGAGCTCGCGCTTGCCTTAAACAGTGCCTTAACAAAGTTTACACAGCTAATATAACCCTCAAAATGGATCTTTACAAAGTGTTCGTCATGCATGCGTCGGATTATGTGAGTATTGTATACTGTTATATTGTTTACATTGATTCTGAATGAGTTTGAGGCTGTGCTCCATGGCTAAAGCTAACATTACACACTGTTGGAGAGATTTATAAAGAATGAAGTTGTGTTTGTGCATTATACAGACTGCAAGTGTTTAAAAATGAAAATAGCGACGGCTCTTGTTTCCGTGAATACAGTAAGAAACGATGGTAACTTTAACCACATTTTAGCAACATGCTAACGAAACATTTAGAAAGACAATTTACAAATATCACTAAAAATATCATGATTTCATGGATCATGTCAGTTATTATTGCTGCATCTGCCATTTTTCGCTGTTGTTCTTGCTTACCTAGTTTGTTGATTCAGCTGTGCACATCCAGACGTTCTGCCCTTGTCTAATGCCTTTCATAATGATAATGTTGGGAACGTGGGCTGGCATATGCAAAATATTGGGGGCGTACACCCCCAAGACTGTTACGTAACAGTCGGTGTTATGTTGAGATTCGCCTGTTTTCCAGAGGTCTTTTAAACAAATGAGATTTATATAAGAAGGAGGAAACAATGGAGTTTGAGACTCACTGTATGTCATTTCCATGTACTGAACTCTTGTTATTCAACTATGCCAAGGTAAATTCAATTTTTCATTCGAGGGCACCTTTAATGGGTAGTATTTTAGCGCCTGATTACAATTCCTGCAAAATCACCCAATTTGCATACTTATGCACTATTCTATGATGTTTTTAAGTACAAATAGTGTGAGTAGTGTGTTCACACTGAAAATTCCAAAAAGAGAGAGTGCACTTTAAATACCTGGATGAAAAACGAAGTGTGGAATGTTGGACACTTCATGCACTCAACTGTTGCAGCTTTAATTAGGTTGCAGAGGGTGAGGGGGATCAGACTCCATTGTTTAATGACAAAATAAACTTATAAAATTCACACTCTACATGGATGAGTACATAGTGCATAAGTACATAGTGTACAAGTGCACAGTGTATAGTGCGTCATTTGGCAACTTGCAACTTTGATTTATATCATTTAAAATGCATTATAATGACCATTAATGTCTTTTAAATTACATGGTTCATATACTATTATATAACTGAAGCTATACTGAAGCTGCTCACATAAACGATGCCATTAATCTCTGTGCTTTTATAGAGCATTGTATGTCAGCAATCCTTTTACTTATAAAAGATACATTGTTAGGTATGGCTGTTTCCAGTTTGTTTTATTATGCAATACAATTAATTTTATATTTCAAGCATGTTGTTTGTGCACTTAATGTAATAAACACCATACAGTAGTTTAAAAGGTTATAATTAGTCAAGACATCATAATAACAACTTTTGATCTGGCATTACCGCCTGCATCCTAAAGGAGACCTGATATGATACTGCCCTCTGCTGGACAAACACTTCTGTTTTTTTCTCAAAAATAGGGCTAAATTAGACAGTGTGTGGATGCTTTTTCAGTGCATCTCACAAAATTTGTCAAGAACACATTCTCAGAAAAGCCTGTTAATATGAAGACATTTTTACAGGAGTTTACTATGTATTTTGAATTGCACATTGCATCGTGTTGTGTTTTAGGATTGAAATAAATGTCAAAAAACTTTTCATTTATTCTTACAGTGCATGTCTAGGTCATATTTCACCCTGAATCAAAATGTATTTATTATTATTTTTTAATAAAAGCCTTTTTTGATAGGCCATTTATAAACCTATTTAGGACCATAATTTTTTTGCAATATATGATTTTTTTCACAATTACATTTTTTCCCTAGTTCTCATTAGAAGAAAATCTTGTTTTCATTTGTGTAGCGCATAAAATTATATGTTTAAATTACAAATTTAAAATGAATTAATGTATTTGTTCTATGGTCCCAAATTTATTATAAGTTCAAATAAAAAAATACTAATTTAATCCTAGCATTACTGTATTGCAATAATGAGAATCTGATGAGAATCTTTAATGATATTCACAAACAACCAAACAAAAAAACCTGAAAGTTCCTAAAAATAGTATTTATACCATAAAGTTTCTTTAAAAAAAGAAAAAAAAACAATAACACTCAAACAAATGCACTGCTGTTTTACAACTTTATTTATACTTTTTTCCTAAAAAGTAAAAAAAAAAAAATCTATATATTGAAGAGTACAAAAAGAAATCTGCATAACTGTTGCTTGTTTCAATGTTGTTACGAAAATACAGGGAATAAACATCCAGAAATACAGAACAAACGACAAACACATTCCCTTTGCTCAAGTCTGACTGGACAGTGGACATCTACAGGATATTATCAAGAACATACTCATGAGATGAATGTAAACGCTGCCTAATAGTCTTCTGCAGTACAGTTCTGCAGTTTTGAGTGAACTTGAAGGTCTTTTAATGAATTTTTAGACAAAGCTCGACACGGCACCGACCACAGAACTGATGGCAAGACTGAGGAAATTTCAGCTGGCAGAAACTGCATGACAACCTCCAAAACACAAATCCCATCGCTGGGCATCCAACATGGAGGCTTCAAAGAAATATATACAAAAGTACTTGATAATTTCGCCTAAAAAGAACACGCAATTCCCAACGGTTTAGGACTGAATGTACGTTTCTTTAGCGGCTGAACACGAGCTGTGCGCACAACAGATGCCTTTACCGGAGACGAAATCACCTTAAAGTCACAGAGCCACTGAATGCAGTGATACAGTGATCACACTTACACTGCATACATCCTAACCTTAACTGGGCTGTAATAAGCTTTCATTACATTGATCTGCTTTATGCATTCTATTTTATACACATTGTTTATAAAAGTAAATCTCTTTCCCTCTTTTGCCAGCAAGGTTCTAAAACGATCCATCACTGTGGATATTAAAGGGTTAGTTCACCCAAAAATGAAAATAATGTCATTTATTACTCGCCCTCATGTCGTTCCAAACCCGTAAGACATCCGTTCATTTTCAGAACACAAATTAAGATATTTTTGATTAAACTGCCTATGCAAATTCCACTTTCAGGCCCCAGAAAGGTAGTAAAGACAAAGTATGTTACTCCAGTGGTTTAACCTCAATTTTATGAAGCGACGTGAGTGCTTTGTTTGTTCAAAAAACATAATTTACCACTTTATTTACAAAATATAAATCTCCACCTCTGCTCTCGCGTCAACACAACACGCATGCGTCGTGGTGCTTTGGTGAACGTGCATTGGAGATTAAAATTTTGTTTAAAAAAAAATTGGCAAAAAGATCTTTATTAGGGTAATTAATGGCAGAATTTTCATTTTTGGGTGAACCGACCCTTCATTGTCTATTTTGTTTTATTTTAAATAGCAGTGAAAATACATTTTATGTCATCTTAAATGTATGATTTACAGTCTATATGCGGTAAAATAAAACTCTTCTGAATATACGTTAGTCATTGTGCTAAATCAGCACATAATATATAGATATTATATAAACTATTCACAAGGATGTTTCAACACATAGATGAGCTGTAATCTTGCATACCTACAAGACGTTTTAAACAAGTTGCTATTGCTAACATACATATTCAGATCTGTCTATTCACAACAGGGTAAAAAAATCAATGCCAAACCTAAAAAAAAAAACATTTCATCTTTCTAGTGTGGTATAAAACACACAAGTATTGCGCCAAAATCAACTAAATCAAACCTCACTGTACAGATTCAAAACGTGTTTTCTTCTGATTTCCTTTGCTTTCGGCTCCAAAACTGGGTCTTTAAATCAGGATATGACCATTAATGCCTAAAACACGTATGAAAACCATCAACAGCAGAACGAGTCTGGGAATAAATAAAAACACAACTTCAGAATGTCATCGTATTCCTGATAAGGGATGTAAAGCCTGCAGTGATAAATTTCGAAATCACGATAACGACGGTTTGATGAGTCATTGATGTGATTCGTGGCTCTCTGGCAGAGAACAACAGCAATATTCTGAGCTGAAAGGTCTTTGAATGTCAAAGGAAACACGACGGTCAGCTGCTCACATTAACCTCTGCTACTTCACTATGAAAGTACTTGCATAGACAATCTGACATCAGCACATAACTAGTTTGAGTGGGATCAAATCAAAATCACGGAGGCCGAGACGCAATGGCACAGACACTGTAGATATGACAGAAACACCATGTTCGACTCTATTCAAGTGTTTATGCTTCAGCGAGGTGATCCGTGTAAATCGAACATGGACCTTTCAGACACTCGACATGAAGCTGGTTTGAATTTTTCTCCATAAAAAACACCAGTTTCACATAAAAACACAAACGTCCCAGCAGGAAATGAAAGCAGAGCTGAACAGGATGTTCTCTTTTCTCTGTTGTGTTTTCCTGAGGACATTAAAAGCACGTTTAGGAACAGGTTCACTGCCGCCTTTATCAGTTGCACAGATGTACAGACTAACATTAAAAAAGGGAAATAAAACACAACTGTCCCTTTCATATTTGAAGAGCTAAACACTAACATACAGTCAGCTCCAAAAGTCTGAGACGTTCATAATTTCAAATTACACTACTGTTCAAAAGTTTGGGGTCTGTAAACATTATTTTTCATTTATTAAAAATACAGTAAAAACAGTAAAATATTGCAATATTTTTACAATTTAAAATTACTTTTCTTTATTTTAAAATGTAATTTATTCCTGTGATCAAAGCTGAATTTTCAGCATCATTACTCCAGTCTTCAGTGTCACATGATCCTTCAGAATATGCTGATTTGCTGCTCAAGAAATATTTATTATTATTATTATCAGTCATTATTATTATGTTGAAAACAGTTTTTGCCACCTAATATTGTTGTGGAATCCATTAAAAGTGACATTTGAAAGAGAAATCTTTTGTAACATTATTAATGACTTTGCTGGGACTTTTGATCAAACGCTGTTGAAAGTGGATCAAGCACCAAAACACACTTGTAGCCAATCAGCAGTAGAGGGCGTGTCCACTCGTGAGGGGGGAGGTGCCATAGTGTGTTTGTGAATTTGGGGGCGGGGTTATAAAGAAAGGGGTGTGATCATTTTGGGTAGGGGCGTGTTTGTTTTCTTGATTTCAAATATCAACAGCATTTCTCAGAAATTGCTTACTGCACCTTTAATGCATCTTTGCTGAATAAAAATATTAATTTATTTTATAAAAACATACTGACAAACTTTTGAACAGTAGTGTATGTTATTAGCATAATAATTTAAGTTAAAAGTTAAACTGATAACATCTTAGTATTTGGTTTGTCTCTTTTCACTTTAATGACAGCAGCTGACAAGTACAAAATCTAAAATATTTTTACTCTATAATTCAAAATCCTGCGTATTGCATATTTCAAGGTTTAAAGTCTCAGACTTTTGGAGCCCACCATTCGAGTGAGGTCTGAACCTAAAAATAATTATATATTTTACTATTCAGGCATGTTTTTTCCCCAACATGTCTAATATATTCATGTGGTTTGACCTTGAGTTAATATTATAGTGCTACTTTTCATATAACTGCATATTAAAAACACAAAATAGATGTTTAGGACTAAATCTACTCTATGTACATATATTCTTCTATATATTCATCAGAGGTCCAGATGATAAATGAGGCTCTAAACATCAGCGTCTGCTCCCGAAGTCTTTCTATACTCTAGAAAAAAGTCTTGAGGATCTCAAACTCTTTTTACGAGACTTCTACAGTACAGCGATTAATAAAGAGCGTGGGGTTACACTGCCCTCTACTGGCCAACAATGGAGCGCGCAAGCAGGATTTGCAACTATCGTCCGAATTGAAGCCGTCACAAGTCTTCTTCCATGCTGAAGCTACTTCTACGACTGCTCGTTTTGGACGCTCCCGGGGAGACTGAGGAAAGCAGGGGATCGGCGCCCCCTACAGGTGACAGAGCGCTGCTGTCATCCATTAAAATATCGCCTAACCCCATATCCGCCATCAGGGCTGGACTAAACACGGAGGCGGCGGGGTCATCCAACTCGCCGAAGCTGAGAGTCCCGAGGTCCAGAGGACTGGTGACTGCCCCGCCAACTGAGGAGGTAGAAGAAGGCGGAGACAAGAAGGAAGAGGGCGTGGTCTGGTTGAGGGACAGAAGGGTCTTGGAGAGGTCATTGCTGGGGTTGTGATCCAGAGTTAAGGTCTGCGACTGGGTCAGCGTGGAGCCAGAGATCTGAGATGAAGAGATGCCGTGGAGACGAGCTTGCATTTCCAGCTCCTGCCGATCACACAGACACAACATGTTAAATCACAACTAAAGGAACATTTTAAGATGACAAGGTGGCCTGCAGACATTAGGTTTTAATAAGAGTTGTTGATTTTCGGCATTGAAAGTGACAGCAGAGAGGTCAGCTTTATGCAAATGAGCGATGGTGTGATGCGGCGACTGCCAGTGGGATTGCATACAGTTATCTGCTGCCTGATACACAAGGATACAGCAGTTTTACAAAAATGGCTACTACTAGAAACTCACAGAACAGAGACATCGCTGAGCTCAAGTGATTTAAACCGCCGTCAGTGTCAATTTCTCTCTTTTAAATCCATCTTTCTTGTTTTAGGTTTTTTTTTTTATCATTTTTTTTGACAGCAAGAGTAAAGAGATGACATGAAATGATGGGGAGAAGAAAGCGGGTATGGGATCAGGACACATAATTCAAATTGGACTCAAATTAGAGTCTTCTGCATTAGCATCAGAACTCAATGTGTAGGAAATGTGTGCTTAACCACTAGACCAATGCTACACTTCATTCCATGTTACTATGCCAATTTTAAGAAAGGATGCAAATTTTGGGGTAAATGGCAAAATAAAATAAAATAAAATAAAAAATAAAATAAAATAAAAGCTAGACCATTGCTACAATTAATTCCATTAATGAATTCCAAAATAAAATAAAATAAAACAAATAAAGCTAGAATTTATTCCATGTTACTATGCCAATTTTAAGAAAGGATGCAAATTTTGGGGTAAATGGCAAAATAAAATAAAATAAAATAAAATAAAATAAAATAAAATAAAATAAAATAAAATAAAATAAAATAAAGCTAGACCATCGCTACAATTCATTCAATGTTACTATGCCAATTTTAAGAAAGGATGCAAATTTTGGGGTAAATGGCAAAATAAATAAAATAAAATAAAATCAATTAAAATAAAATAAAATAAAGCTAGACCATCGCTACAATTCATTCCATGTTACTATGCCAATTTTAAGAAAGGATGCAAATTTTGGGGTAAATGGCAAAATAAAATAAAATAAAATAAAAAATAAAATAAAATAAAAGCTAGACCATTGCTACAATTAATTCCATTAATGAATTCCAAAATAAAATAAAATAAAACAAATAAAGCTAGAATTTATTCCATGTTACTATGCCAATTTTAAGAAAGGATGCAAATTTTGGGGTAAATGGCAAAATAAAATAAAATAAAATAAAATAAAATAAAATAAAATAAAATAAAATAAAATAAAATAAAATAAAGCTAGACCATCGCTACAATTCATTCAATGTTACTATGCCAATTTTAAGAAAGGATGCAAATTTTGGGGTAAATGGCAAAATAAATAAAATAAAATAAAATCAATTAAAATAAAATAAAATAAAGCTAGACCATCGCTACAATTCATTCCATGTTACTATGCCAATTTTAAGAAAGGATGCAAATTTTGGGGTAAATGGCAAAATAAAATAAACTAAACTAAACTAAACTAAAATAAAATGAAATAAAATAAAGCTAGAACATTTCTACAACTTATTCAATGAATGATTTCCAAAATAATAAATAAATAAATAAATAAAGCTAGACCATTGCTACAATTCATTCCATGTTACTATGCCAATTTTAAGAAAGGATGCAAATTTTGGGGTAAATGGCAAAATAAAATAAAATAAAATAAAATAAAACTAGACCATTGCTACAATTCATTCCATGATACTATGCCAATTTTAAGAAACATAAAATTACTAAAACTAACTAAAAATAAAAGCTAATTCTAATACTTATAAAATAGTATATAAAATAATTGTGAAATGTGAAATGGATTTAAATGTGAAATGGATTTAAATATGGCAAAAGAGTTTGTGTATAAATCTATGCTGCAGAATACCTGAATGCGCAGCAGCAGACTGCGGTTGGCGTGTTCAAGTTTCTTCTGTCTCGTCTCCATCTCTTTGGCTCTCTGCTGCTCCTTCTGTAGCTTGCGGATGTAGTCGACCGACGCCTTTAGGATGGTGCCCTTGTTCCAGCGCATCTCTCTGTTGAGAAAACACACGCAGATACTCATACAGATGCATTCACTGAATGAAATCAGTGAAAAAATACTCTACATAAGACAAATACAGTAGTGGGAGACCACTTTGATTTTTTTTAAAACCTGAAAACAAACATTTTACGATTACAAAAAATTCAAACAATGAATTTCACTTAAATGATCACTGTTGAAAACCAGAGAGAAGTGAGAATGAGAGCAGTGGTACTGACGGGTCAGAGGACTTTGGAATGAGAGCTCCGAGTTCCTTAATGCGGTCATTAATGTTGAATCTTCTTCTTCTCTCAACTACAAAACACACACACACACATACACATACTTTAAATGGATGGGAACAACTAGACAGGCAAGATGTTTCAGATAACTAGAAATGTAATTTACTTCCTTATACTCTACCAATGACGGTTAATGTTCAGGATTTTATGTGCAGATAGTAATGACATATCTAGAGATAAAAAAGAAGCAAATCTGCAAGAAATCAAAACTCACTCAGGTTATGGTTGTCTTTTTTCTGTCTCTCCTTCATAATAGCTTTTGCTTCTGCATCTATAAAAAACAAATAACATGGCAATTTATATTTCATATTAAAGGGGAAGTGAGCAATTTCTTTGTCACTAGCATCACCAGACAAACTGCCACACAAATTACCCGGTATCCTGAATACTCCCTCAGTCTGCCATTGGTCAAACAAACAGAACGCTGTTTGAGTTCAAGTTATGGTTGAGATGTGGGACCTTTTGTGGGAATCAATCAACAAATAACTTCCTTGCAATGGTTTCTGATAGCAAACTGTGAATTTAATACACTTTTTAGGTTTTGTTAGCTAAATAAGCTACGTTCACTTTGTTCAGTTTTGGGGATTGATAACAGTCCTGTTCACACAGTGACTTACATTAGCTTCTCGAATACTGTCTGTATGAACATGCATTAGGAATCAAGCGACAGTGACCGAAGTAATATCAAAGATGGCAATGTCCATAAATCTGAAAAGTCTTATTTTAGGCACGACAAGAGTCCAATCTAGCCGCGATTTCATCCATCAAATCTTCATTAACCGACAGAAGCTTTTATATGTGGGTGGAGAGCAGAGCATTTGAGTCGGTGGAGAACAGTGACCGGATCTAAAAGCTCATATATCCATCGCTGCAAGTTATTGAAACCACACACACGGTAGACACGTGTTTGTGCAGCACAGAGCGGCTCTCTCGCACTGTATGACCTGACAGACAATTAGCTGTCCGGTCCGGTTCCGTTCAGACTGGAGTCGGTTATCCAGTCCGGTTTTTCCGAGAATGCAGTTGTGAGTCCCAAAAATGTACGGGAGTGAGTTCGGTTATCGAATGCGATTGTCACTCCTGTGGATATCCGAACTGTGTGTGAATGTAACCATAATAAGGACTCAAATACAGGACTGACAACCGTATTCTGCTGCTGAATGTGACCTAAGATTCACAAACCATATCTGCCCTCCTATCATTCCAAACACTGGTGTTTTAGTAGCAATCGTAATAAATTAGCAGTTTTACTTTACTTTGTATTGCATGCTGGCCAGTGACTGATAAATGATGGGTATTTGCACTAACCACTTAGTCACAAGTTCTGCAAAACCACAAATATCCACTGACACGATAATGAATCATACGCAGCGATGATTGTATTTTAACAGTGTGTGTGTGCGAGAACAGATCTGGGAACTGCAGTGAAATTGGGAAATGGCAAATGTGGTGTGTAACTGCTGATACAGTAAGACTGAATGGACTGGCTGGTGAAGGATCGGTGCTAGAGAAATGAGGAAGAAGAAGCAGTGAGATAAAGAAATGGAAGGCCACAGATGAGAGATACAGACCGGTCAACTCTCTCTTGACGTTGTGCAGGTCTGCAGGGCAGGAGTTGCTGACGGTGATGGTGGGCGCCGCCATGCCCTGACTGCTATACACATCCAGGAGATTTCCTGAGACTGGCAGCTGTTGAAAACCAACCACAACCCATTAAATCAGGGCCCCGCCCACTGCATTATCTAGTCAGAGGCCCCCTCATCACACATGGTGCGCCGTATGGATAACCTTTATTCAGTTCAGATAACCACAAACACGAACCTTCATATCTGAAGGGCAACATCTTTAATAATGGCCAAACGGTTCTTGTGTGCACGTTTATTTGTAAAGTGAAACAAACTAGACTAGGCAAGGACAATTATATGAATAAATCTAAATTATTTTGGAGCTCAAAACATAAAAATGCATAAACATTCCTCTGTCAGTGCTTACTAAAACTTTTGAGAACATAAAACAGAGCACATCTAACCAAATTTATGCTTAAAATGCTTCATTAAAACTAGCGCTGCCACTAATAAAAACATGTACATTTCCATACTGAACGCGGCAATTTACGCAAAAATGGTTTCACGAATGAAGTTTGTGCTGCTAGCGTTTCATCAGTGAGGTATTGCATTTCACTGCTTGCATTTCATCAACCCATAGCTGCATTGAGAGTGCAGTCAGAAATTTTTAGAATTACTAAACCGGTTCCATAAGTTCCATAAACATGTTTGAAGTTTCAAACTCGCAGGTTTACCACAAAACACACTTCATTCATCTTGACAAACAGCCAGCATGAAAGGTAACTTTTGATTTGCGAAACCGATGAGGTGACACCTGTGCAAAAATCAATTATGTAAAATCCATCCAAATTTCCTTTGAATCTGCAGTCCTGAGGCATAGATCTTGGCCAACACATGCTCAAATAAACCCATTGGACTGTTCACAACATGCTAAGATTATTTCAACCAACCAAAACACAAACCTACCATCTTTACACCGCATTTACACAGAAAGTGACAGAAAGACAGGCAATGAAGCAGAGAGATGAAATATGCTAAATTTACCTCAATCTGGCCCTTTTTCTTTTCATTCTCCGGCAGTAAAACCAGAATCCTCATGTTCTCTTACACGCCTGCAAAGTGCTTCCTCTTTCTATGTGTCTCTCCGTAAAAAGGGACGTTTACAAATGGGGAAATATGTTCTGGAGCATTAAAAACACCACAGAAATCAGCTCATGCACACATATTGAATGGCCGGTGTCTCTGCATGTGTGTGTGCGCGGCAGCTCTCTGTCACTCCTCCTCGGTGTGGCGACCCCACCCATTGTGAGCCATGTGTCAGAAGTTTATATTTGCTTCCAGTGTTTCAAGCCCACATTCAACCCAAACGTCCCGAATGCAAACAATACACTGACAATACTGAAGCCCATGAGCCTATCGTAACTGGTTACACAAGTGCCTCTACCTGAACTCCTCCCACACTCAACTGAAAATTACTGATTTGAAAACGAAATTGTATTTCCAAAGCAATGGCATGTCAGAGCAGGATTCGCTTGGAGACAAATTTGCTTGCAAAAGACTAAGGCAGAAATGTGGGCATCAGTGAATTAACTGGAAACTATGACTAATGGCTGTTTCATCATTATCAACAACAGCAAATTATATAAAAAAGTTATGCATGTAAGATCTTTACTTAATCTGTTCTTATGAAATGAATTGCTCAATTGATCCTCAATAGAGTTGAGGATGTTGCTACATACCGTGTTGGGAAGCTGCAAACCCGAGTCGATCAGTGTCATAAATTCATCGTTTAAACTCGATTCCAGGCTGATGATGTCATCGATGACGTCTTCAATCTGTGCATATCGAAAAGAGAGGGAAAAAACAGTTTAGCAGGACTTGTGGACAATCTTTTACATTCCTTCCAGCACAAGAAGCTGCTTTAAAGTGTGACTTCCATCTTGAGTCATGAGGCAGAAGGATTTCTAAATAACACACTACACAGCAGTTTCCAGAGTGACACACCGGCCACAAGGAGATGAGAAATACAGACATCCGATTCAAAGTCTGATAGAAGTCTCGAACCTTAGCCAGCTTGTATTTCATCGTAGGGTTTTCCAGCCAGTGGTTTTGATTGAGAAGGCTCCTTCAGTACATGAACAGGAGAAATACAGGACTGAAAGGCTTTAATAGCCAAGCCCACACAAAGTGCAAAGTGTGCTAGGGTCATTGAGCCTCGAGTGTGATATTTACCAGCACAATGTGGTACCAAAAGCAAAGTGCCAGAGAGAGTCTGGCCGACTTCACGCAGACCTGACAAAGCGCACTATTGTATTTAGTAAACGCAGGGCGAATTCTTCAAAAGAATCTTTCCGAGTCTCAGAGCTAAACACTTAATTAGTTGTCTAGCATACTCTAAACGGCTTAAGACTTGAGATTATTAGGGCAATAATTACTGGTTAGTGCAGTTTTGTAAGCATGTGAAATTCACAGACTATGACTAGCAAAGTAAGCGGCCTAACGTACAAGCTGGTTGGAGAATAAAACCTTATCCTGTCAATGCAGCATTGTTTGATAACACAACACTAAACTTTGACTTCTCACACAAGCTAAATCATATACGGAATATGAAAGTGAATGGTTAATGTGCTGATATCTTACTGCGATAGATCTGGGTCAGATTTGATATACTGTATGTAAAATCCTCAAAACTATAGGAATATCTGTACTGTAATTAGTCAGAGGAATAGTAAAAGTTACTGTGTAATTTTGCATGTGAAAGTAGAACAGAGCGCTTATATATACAGGGCCTAAAACTTTTTGCCACACCTCCCGATGGGTGATGACTTAAGAAAATTTACCATAAATATTTTTTACCAGCCATTTAGCAAAAACAGGCAGTTGTGACACCAAAATTTTAGATACCAAATTTCAGGTACAGAAATTTAATAATCAAATGAAAAATAACACTGCATAGTCTTCACTGAAAGTTACAAAAGTTGTTGTAGAGCAATGAGTGATTTTTCTCTGTCTTTTGTTGTCTGATTAACATTAAAAACACAGACAGCGGCAGGTTTTTTAGGCTACTGTCACTTTAAGAGCTAATGCACGGATCCAATATACTGATACACATGCGGTTTCTTTCTCAACTGTTTCTCAACTGTACTCCACAGTACAGTTATTTTAAAGCACAAGAAGAGAGTTAAATTCAGTATTTGAATGCTGTCTTGAGACGCGGCTTTCTGGGTGCGCGCTTCGGATGTTCGCACACGGAAAACTTCCTACACAGCGTGCGAATACTGAATTGAGTTCCCTTCCCTTGCCAATATTTAAATTGGCAAAGCTTAAACTTTCGTGATGATGCAGCACTGGCCCATCAACTATCCCGAGCGTCGTTCACGTTCATGTTCTCACAACATTGCATTGCTAGTATTCATAAAAATGTTACCATCCAATGACAATTGACACCGTTTCATATACTCGCCAACATCAATTTTTACTCATATTTGGCGCTTGACAAGTTTTAATTTTAGGCCCTGTGTGTGTGTAATATATATATATTTGAAGATACACATATATGCGCCAAAAGTGATATCTGGAGTCTGGAGGGGATATTTGTTTTTACCATCCAAATATGAGAAAAAATACTTTATATATATATTTTTTTTTAAATATTTTAAATATGAGGGAACAACAAAACACTAAACTTGAATAAGGTATTTATCTGACAAACTTATTTGGCAAAAAATGGCAAACTACAGCTACAGATTTAATTTTACTATGCAAAAAAATAAAAATAAAAATGCATTAAAAAACAAAAAGCTCACAGGAAAAAGCATACATTGACTACAACATAATTAGTTATTAATATTTCGGTGGTTCTCTCTTGTTTTTGCATGTTCATAATTTCTTTGTATGACATCCAGGGCAAAAATTATGTCTGCACAATTTGGTATGTTTCATTGCCTAATCACAAATAAAACAATTGACTCCAAGTACAACTACGCAATATATTTGCAAAATCTTTAACAAATTTAATGATATTTGAATAAATGGTGAAGATGACAATTTTTCTAGTCCAGACATCACTTTTGTATAATCGAGTCTGCCAAATGCATAATTGTATATGTTTGTGCTATGGTTACTTTTTTAAGCAATTAAAAAAAAAATTATTGAAAATGATTTTTCCCAGGTCCCTAAATGAAGAAGGGACCTTGGAAAAAGCCATATCAAGAATATCACAGAGACTTTGGAGATCTGGTGACAGTATGAAACCACACAGAACACCCTAGCAATCACATAGAAACACCCCACAACAATCATGCCAGGAACAAGAAACACTAAAATCTAGTAACTGAGCAGTGATAGTAGAGGTTATTTTGTAATTGTGCGTGTAAAAGTAGGCCAGAGCGGAGAACATTACATTATGCTGTTAGTGATTGGGTAAATGGGTCATCTTTTGTCATGGCATTAGCTCAAGGACTCTTATCTTTACTATTTTTACAATAACTTTATTGCCATGATGTAGTACTGTTAAACTTACTTAATTTAAAGATACACAACCGTTCAAAAGTTTGGGGTCGGTAATATTTTTTTACATTTTTGTAATGAGCCTTGTATGCACACCAAGACTGCATTTATGTGATCAAAACATACAGTAAAACCAGTAATATCATGAAAAATTATTACAAATTAAAATAACTATTTGAATACATTTTAAAATGTCATTTATTCTTGTGATTCAAAGCTGATTTTCAGCATCATTACGCCAGTCTTCAGTGTCACATGATCCTTCAGAAATCATTCTAATATGCTGATTTGATGCTCAAGAAAAATGTGCTAATATTTGAAACAGAAATCTTTTGTAACAATATAAATGTCTTTGTCACTTTTGATCAATTTAATGCATCTTTGTTAAATAGGAGTATTAATATGTTTATCACATTCTTGCCAATATACATTTTATAACAGAAACATTTGATCTGGGTTCAGTTTGTACCTCTTCTTTGTTCGATCCAAGGCTGAGCACAGCCAGCGGGCTGCTGGGAGTGCTACTGGCAGCAGGGGCCAACTCAGGGGCAGAGGCAGGCTGGGGAGAAGGCGACGTTGCCAGCGTCTGATTGGCTATTTTATTGCCAAGAGTGTGAGAGAGGTATTGCTTCACTTGCTGCCTCTGAGCTTGTTGGATGTGGTACTTTGTTGGGTTTTCCAAGTGAGTTTGAACCTAGTATTCAAACACAGAACAACTTTAGTTCCCCCTAATGTTGTAAACAGTATTTAAACATCCAAATGTTGATTTTTATATATTTATTATGTGATACCTTCAGCACTTCCACAGGCACCTGGGCCGGGGTGGCAGGCAGGGAAGAGGCGACGGAGATGGCAGGGGTGGCGCCAGTAAGGCGCTGCTGAGCGCTGGAGGCCTGTTTCTGGGCCTCTCGTCTCTCCTGGTCCTGAGCCTGCTGTCGCATCAGCTCCTGCCTCATCAACACACGTGACGTCATCACGGAGCCGGCTGGGGTCACGGGGTCAGCAGAGGTCAGAGAGCCACTACGAGGGCAGACGATGAGAAGATAAATAAGCTTAGAGTACCACGCTACACTCCCGTGCTGTAATCATATTACTGCATGCTATTTTTGAAACGCAGGACTGAGAGTTCACCGCTGAGACAGAGACCGATTTAAGACAGACGGCGTGAGAACTGGTCGGAAATAATTCTCTCTTGTTCATGAGATCGTAACAACTACTGAAATTTAAAAAATGTGATGATAGCAGCATTTCCCCCTAGCATTTTGAGCAGATTCTTAAACACCTCTTGTCCGAATGGCCATTTTGTTCATGTGCTCAACAGATAGGTCTACGCCTGTGATTGGCTACAATGATCAAAGCTTCAAAAACATGTTGTAAATAAATAGACATTTTTGACGCTCTTCACCAAGCGCTATACACACAGGAGCGTTTGAAAGCATTCATCTATCAGCAGATCCCTAATATAGGCCTATCTGCTGATAGACAGATCTGCTGATAGACACCTTTTTTAAAACACTTCTGTTTATTTGTGTAAGCAATCAGTGAAGATGCTGGTATCATCACATTTTTTAAATTTCAGTACAGAAGTCGGTACTTTTGACAACCCTATGTCAAGCTCCTTAACTGCATTCCTCATAAAAACAAAAACTATTGAATAAAAATAGTTAATTTCTTATTTAAAAGGTCTTATTGTACATGCTACTTGGAAGAAAAACCTCAAAATGTAATGACTTTCTCTGCCTGAGGCACAGCAGGGAGAATATAGAAACCAATAAAATGATTGCCTCTTTATGATCCAATTAAATCCTGATGAATATAATCAAATCCTGCTCCACATTATTTCCTGCTGAATATCATCTCACTCTGAAATAAATCATACTGTGGAAGGTAAATTCAGTTGAAATGCTATTTTATGTTGTCAAAAAAGTGACGCATTTCCTTAATACACATTCTTTGTCTTTTTTTATCATTGCAGGTTATTCCAAAGAAAAAAGTTATGTTCTCATAATATTTCATCAAAACAAAATAAAATATTAATCAAATATTAATAAAATAAACATATTCTTTTTTCCAACTCCTCTCATCCAAACATGTCAAATAGAGACCAATTCTCACAATCCAGTCAACTGACAGGGAAAATAAAGTCTCATCCTACATATTTTTCACTTTAGACACTTTTATGCAAAGTAACTTGCAAATGAGAATAATACAAACAAAATACGTCCTTAGTAACTTATCAGCGGTCGAAATCTCTCCATCCAGTCTTGCATTTCCAACGATACAGCCTTCACATTTCTTTCACACGGGCTTTTTTTCTGATGAGTCATTGTGGGAAGTCGTAGAGCGAACAGAAAACAAGCAGCCAAGACCATGCTGCCTCAAACACATTGTTTGCAACAAGCAAATCCAAAGATTGCTATGTCAGGCAGATCACACTGTCAGATAAGACTGTGGGAGACAGCAGCGTGTGAACTTTGACACCGTTGTATAATTGATTTATCTTAAAAACCACTTGGTTATGTAATTCTTTGCAGTAATCAAACCGTCTGAGCCACTATCCTTAATCACATTACTCCATAATCAATATGTTTTTTTGTAAGGAGAGCTGAGGAAAGAGGTATTATGATTGATCATGTTTGTATTTGTGCTGAATCACTGGGAAGTCCCTGGAAACAGACACCGGGAAGTTCTGTCAACAGAAACCCAACGCCGGGACAGCATGCACTGACCTGCCTCATCGCAGAAAAAACAAGCAGCGCTCACACAATTGAGCACAAAAACACAACACTGGTGGATAATTTCATACAAAATGAGCGATAAGCATCTGAGTGACACAGCAAACCAAGAAGAATGTAGAATATGTCAACAATTCAGAAATACAGTAACTCGTTGCCGGTAAAATCCCACGGGGTAAAGCTGATTACAGCGTAAAAAAAATAACAGGTAAATGTGACAAAGAAAACTTCTAGACATCTAACGCAGAGTATGCAGGAAGTAAATCAGATACGATTGCCGTTCTATCAAAAGCGTATCTGGCATGCGGCCACAATCTAAATGAGTAGGTGACAGTACAGATACAAACAGGAAGTATATATTTATATAATCGGATCATTCACCGGACTCACCTTGGAGTGATGGGCTGACTCTTGAGCTCGTAGAAGGTGTCCGAATCGGAGGAGAAAATGCCTTCCACCTCAATATCTGCCACGATCCCAGACTCAGGCTGAAGGGGTTCAACACTGAGAGGGGAAGAACACAGCAACGTCATATACTGTCAGTCCACAAACGTCTCCCATTATCTGACATGTTGATGCAGAGACCGTGAACAGGAGGGGTGTACTGTAACATCCTGCAATGATTAAAGTCTGTCAGATACACTAAACGCTAAACTCACAATACTATTTAATACACAGCTCACAAACTTTGATGGTGGGAAAAACCACACACGTATACATTACACAGAATACAGTATATATATATATATATATATATATATATGTGTAACGGATCTGCGCATGCATGTGATTCATGAATTAATTGCAAAGTTTAACCATCATAGAGTGAAAGTTCATAATTTGCATGTTTGGCTTGACAATTTACACATTCTAGCGATTTTAAACCATTCTGGTGAAAGAGAACTCAATTCAGTATTCATGTGCTGTTATCTGTGCACACAGCGCGTTTCAGATAGCACACTAACACTGAATTAATCCCCCTTTTTACGTATTCTTGCACTTGAATGGACACACAAAATTATGTCAAAATGCCCATCTTGGCTAGTATTCACATACACAGTAGGTTACGCCTTAAAGTCAATATGAAATCAACATTCCCTCCAACTGTCTGCTGTGAGCTGAATGGAATTCTAGATCCAATCAATTCCCAGCGGGAAAAAACGAGCCACGCCCTCTATTTTTTCTCATTTGATACTCCGTTTCACTCGAAAATACATCACAATACTGAAGTGAAGTCAGTCACAACTTCCGGTTCACGGTGACTTTAAGTGAACGTAAACAGTTGAGAAAGAAATCAGATGTGTATCATTGTATTGCATCAGTGCATTAGGTCTTAAAGTGACAGCAGCCTATAAATACCTGCGGCTGTCTGTCATTAATGATAATCAAACAACAAAAGACAGCTTTAACAAAGATTAATCTATATTTAGCTTATACAGTGAATATATACACTGCCATTCAAAAGTTTGGAAACATTATTATTTTTAATGTTTTCGAAAGAAGTCTCTTTTAATCATCAAGCCTGCATTTATTTGATTTATATTTCTATTATAATATACTTTAAAATATAATTTATGTCTGTGATGCAAAGCTGAATTTTCAGCATTATTAAATCCAGTCTTCAGTGTCACATGATCCTTCAGAAATCATTCCACCTCAATGCTGATTTATTAAAAATGTTGTGCTGCTGAACATTTTTTTATAATGTGATACTTTTTTTCAGGATTCTTTGATGAATAAAAAGTTAAAAAAGAGCAGCATTTATTTAATTTCTTATTTAAAATCTTTTGTAACAATATACACAACTGTTCAAAAGTTCGGGGTCAGTGTTTTTTCTTTCTTTCTTTTTTTTTTTGGAAGAAATTAATACATTTTTTCAGCAAGGATGTGTTAAATTGATAAAAAGTGATAGTAAAGATTTATATTGTTAGAAAATATTTCTATTTTGAATAAATGCTGTTCTTTTTGACCATTTATTCATCAATGAATCCTAAAAAAAAAAGTATCACAGTTTCCAAAAAATATTAAGCAACACAACTGTTTCCAACTTTGATAATAATTGAGTATCAAATATATATATATATATATATATATATTATATATAAATAATTTACATGTGTTAATTATGTATACTACTGATGTATGACATAAGCACCTTCATACAAAAGTTGCTCATAAAGGGTAGCCTACCTAAACAGCATTAAGCTTTTATGGCCTTTTTTTCCTTGGGCACCAATGGCAAAACCCTAATGAGCATAAATGTCCCAAAACTAGTCAGCTTCCTATCTATGCAACACATAGGGAGTTCACGAGCGATTGAGAGACATCCACTATCTCACCAATATGCCACTGTAACAGAAAGGCGACAATCACATCCACAACACCATCACCTCTGAGCATAAAGTATGAAATACTATCCTCAGAAAGCTCTAAATGCATTTTTAGACCTTTCACAGATTTCACATACCTAAAGCCTCTTCTGGTTAGTGCAATAATCCAAGTGATGTAATCAGCTCAAACGTTATCAAACGAAACCATTCCTGTAAATCCGGTTTGTAAACCGCATCAACTCATGGTCAGCATCTGAATCTCGAACTGATACGAGCTGTCACGCTGATTTGCACGGTCTAAAGGCGAATTTACGAGCAGAGCATCCGCCGTTTCGCTTGTGTTTTGGTTTCACCAGGTGGCCATGTTTGTGCTACTCCGAGCACGCGAAGCTCCTCCATCCTCCGGTGAAATTATGAAATTGCGAAACCTACTACGATGAAGGCTTAGCTCATGTATATTAAAAATGTCATTCAATCGTTGCTTGGTAACCTTCCTGGAGCTGTCAGTATGAAAACCAAATTAATATTTATTGACCAAGCCTCCACTACTCGTTAATTGGCCAGCTGACTAACGCCCACGCTTGCCTTTGAGCCAATCAGCTTCGCTGCCTTGGGGAAGCTAATTAATATTCATAAAGAACGCCTTCATCGTAGTAAAACATAATATACGCTTCCAGGTCTCTAGAGACTCGAGCTTTCAGGCTGCGGAACTTTCCTTAAATACCCAAATTTCCACGAAAATGACAAGTACACGAGAAAACTTTCCCTAAACTTACATAAACTGTGTTTTCATTGTGTATTAGCTGCGGACATCCCTAATAAAAACAACACCTTTACTAAAAAAAGAGAAATGCAAAAGCATAAAGTCAACAGTCACCGCCAGAGGGAGTCACTGCATCAATTCTATATCAAAATCAATTTTTATAAGTTATAATATTTACAATTTATAATTTATAATCAATTTATAATTGATAAGAACAGCATTTATCTAAAATATAAAGTTTTTGCAACATTATAAATGTCTATACTGTCACTTTTGATCAATTTAATGCATCCTTGCTGAATAAAAGTATTTCTTTAATTTCTTCCCAACAAAAAACTCATACTGACCCCAAACTTTTGAATGATAGTGATCTTACAAAAGCTTTGTATTTCAGATAAACGCTGTTTTTTAACTTTCTATTCATCAAATAATCCTGAAAAAACTGTTTTCAACACTGATAATAATAATAATAATAATAATAAGAAGAAGAAGAAGAAGAAGAAGAATTCTGAAAGATCATGTGACACTGAAGACTGGAGTAATGATTGGAATTTGCAATATTGTAATACTGTATATAAGAATGGAAAGTACCTCATCTCTTTAGGTACTGCTGTAATACTTCATTTCACTCTTACTGTACTGAATACAACTACCACCTGTCTGATGATGTGACAATAAAGAATATTGAACTTTGAAAGCACATTATGCAATGTAAAACATAAAAATGTAAACTTTTATGGCAATTGGGCTGTAGACAGAAAAAGCTGTGGTCATGTCTTTTTTCTGAGTTCAGCAAATGAAAAACACATTCCTTTTGGGTACAAAAGGAGCAAAATAGCGTGCGCTCAGCAAGCATTCAGTCAATGCAAGCAAGAACTTGAGAGGAAGCCGAGCGAAAACATGGATAAAGAAAAAAGAGAAAGGGAAAATGTGTGGGTAGATTTGCTGAGTCATATCCCGTGAAATCTGAGGCTCAGGACAGAAAGTGCAAAGCTAAGCCTCCGGTTAAACGGCTATAGTGGGTGAGAGTAACACAGACGGACATTCCAGAGGAATTGTTTTGGCAGGGTTGAAGGGAGTGGGGTAATTTTAAAGGTCGAGGCTGGTTGGATCGCTTTGATGGTCGGGTTGAGGAATTAAAGGAGATGGTTCTTCTGATATTCTGAAAACGTCGATGTACATTCGAATAAAAAGATTTTAATGTGCCACGGCTTTCATAACCTCAACATCTTCCTGCAGCACACAATATTTAGAAACTTCAAATAATATTTGTAATGCCTCAACTTTGGTTAATTTGTGTAATAGGCTAATATTGCATCTTTATAATTTATGACAGAGCAGAATGAGAAAAAAAAACTGTAAATAACTGACCTAAAAACAGTCAAGTTATATGCAAAAATAAAATTCATAGCTAACCCTTAAAAAAGAAGCAGAACAGTCTGACAGTCTATATTTATTAGAAGTTGTAAATGCATGTTTTACAAGAAAATGTTTTAGTTTTTAACAAGTAATGTTTAATTCAATGCATCACTTGCCATTTCTTTGTAACTGTTGGTGAAAAGTTAGAAATTTAAGTTGTAAATGCATGTTTTACAAGAAAATGTTTCAGTTTTTCTGATTTAACATGTAATGTTTAATTCAATGCATAACTTGCCATTTCTTTGTAACTGTTGGTGAAAAGTTAGCAATTTCTGAGTGATTTTTTTTTAACACTAAAACTTAACAATCTGCATTGAAGTGATGAAACAAAGAGTTGAACAACCTCTAATTAAAAGCATCCAGTTTTACTCATATCAGCATCTACATTAAGTTGTCAATACATGCACTAACTTAAAGTAGCCTAAAGTCCTACAGTCTGCAGGATCCCATGAATGCAAATGCAAAACAACAGTTTGAATCAGTCATTACAACTACAGAGTTTATGTGATGCTCGTGCACTAACCTGATGAGATTGACAGATTCGGCTGAAGAGTCCAGTATGACGTAGACGGTCTGGGGACGCTCGTGCTGCGCCTGTTGTCCAGGTAACGCCACTTCCGCTCTTCCCTTCTCGGGTCTGAAGGAAGGCAGACTGGACATTTTCTCCAGGAGCAAAATGGTATTTACAAACAGCAGGATAAACGACCTAGAGTAACTGAGCAACTGGTAGCGATGATAATCTGAGCTCAAGTTAACAAACTATATCAAAACCAGCTGTTTTCTGAAGAGGTTAAAATAGAGGACTGTCAACAAACCGTTACAAAATTTTCACTGCCTCCCGTATCGATGCTTTGTTTGTCTGTCTAGACTAGAGCTTGATGAAAAATAAATGCCCCTTTGACGACCAAAGTCCTTAGTTCGTCTGTCAGTGTCTAGCTGCTGTGCTCACCGTTATCTTGCTCTCTTCTCCTCAACTGAGAGGTGTAAATCTTTGACTGGAAAACCCCACAGTGACGCTCCATGATCAGCCGAGTGTGGACAGACAGACGAGCGGTCCAATAAGCTGAGCAGCAGGGCGGGACTTCACTGACATCAGCCAATAGGCGAACGATAGAGTACTTGTTTACTTCAAAGGTTAGGTCACCCTTTGATAAAACATTACAAACAATTTCGTCATCCTTTAGATTTAGATTATGTGTCCCTTTGTGATGTTATGAAAAGAATACTACAATAAAATAATGCTGATGATGAAATTCAGTGAATTCACTGCGATTTAATTGAGCACATAGTATAGTCAGAATTTATTACGCCTAGATTAAATAATGCAAAGGAATGTTTTTGACAGATTCCACTAATAGAGGCACGAATCACGTGTGAGACCTATTATATATGTTTAATAAACTATTATATAGCTAGATGTATGTATCTTCTCTTTAAAATGGTGATTTGTGTCCTGTTCCTCAATTGTCAGACATATTGACCTTCGTTTCTATGGTTTGGATCCTATTCTATTGAAAAAAAGTGCCTTTTACACATACATGAACTAAGATATTAAAAGGCTAGTTCACCCAAAAATTAAAATTATGTAATTTATTACTCACCCTCATGCCGTTCCACACTCGTAAGACCTTTGTTCATCTTCGGAACACAAATTAAGATATTTTTGTTGAAATCCGATGGCTCCGTGAGGCCTGCATAGCCAGCAATGACATTTCCTCTCTCAAGATCCATTAATGTACTAAAAACAAATTTATAAATCAGTTCATGTGAGTACAGTGGTTCAATATTAAAATTATATAGCGACGAATATTTTTGGTGCGCCAAAAAACAAAATAATGACTTATTTAGTGATGGTCGATTTCAAAACACTGCTTCAGGAAGCATCGGAGCATAATGAATCAGTGTATCGAATCATGATTCAGATCACGCGTCAAACCGCCAAACTGCTGAAATCACGTGACTTTGGCGCTTCGAACAGCTGATTCGATACACTGATTCATTATGCTCCGATGCTTCCTGAAGCAGTGTTTTGAAATCGGCCATCACTATATAAGTCGTTATTTTGTTTTTTTGGCGCTCCAAAAATATTCTCGTCGCTTTATAATATTGATATTTAACCACTGTACTCACATGAACCGATTTAAATGTGTTTTTAGTACCTTTATGGATCTTGAGAGAGGAAATGTCATTCATTTTTGGGAGCCATCGGATTTCAACTAAAATATCTTAATTTGTGTTCCAAAAATTAACGAAGGTGTTACGGGTATGGAACGGCATGAACGTGAGTAATAAATGACAGAATTTTCATTTTTGGGTGAACTAACCCTTTAATATCTTCAAACTATAAATCACACACAGTATTTGGATGAAATAAATGAATGTGGCACTATTTTTGCTCTTTTATTACTTTATTTCATAAACATTTTCATGATCTTGCACAGATTTCATTGGGATATTAACATACAATGGTACCCAGTGGCCTGCCACTAATTTAATCAACAATAATAATTATAATAGTACTTGAAATAACAGCAATACCCATATTATGTGTACAATAAACCAGGTTTCATGAGGGAACACAATAGCATGTATACTTGTGCCATATAGTGTGATGGTTTGGCTAATAGGCTTGAAAATAAAACATATCAAAGCTCATAATGCAGCCATTTCTTGGTTGTCTGAGAGCGTGTTTCTGAGCAAAGGTGTTAGCTGTCCTTGAGAAAGATCAGCTATAGGGCTATCTGGCAATGTTTTACAAATCCCTCTCTGCTGATTTGTTGCAGACGTGCATCACATGAAGAGTCAGCAAAATAGAAAAGAAAAAAGCAGCAGGTCATGAGGTGCTCATTTCAATTCCTTGGGTTTGGCATGCTGTGATGATGCCAGACAGCAGAAGAGGGAATGGTAGATCATCACTAGGCAGGTAATCATTAACATCTATGAGCAAAACAACCATCCTTGCTTCAACATTTCTCTCTTTAGCTTCCATTGTACATGTCTATATAAAAGAAACCTGCTCAACCAAAGGCTGGTTTACAATAAATAGGTTTGGTGTGTAACAAAGTAATCATCCTCATGGCAAAATGGAACTTGGTGCAATAGGACTTGGTTATAAAAATGAACAAGATTAGAACACTCAAGTCAAAAATCCAGGTGTAGGAACAGATTACATCATCATCATCATCATCATCATCATCATCAGACTGTGCTATTCATGGAGTCTTTTGGTATGCAGATTTGAGCATATACAATATATACAATGTAGCATTTAATTCTCTGTTCTGCACCACAGAGACGTACTGGTTTCTCCCCAACAAAAATGTTTCTCCCAAATGATTCTTGCTCAGATCCTTCAAGTACCATTGTGTGATTCCTCCATATTAAACACTAGAAACTCTGATTATTATATAGCCTGTTCATTCATGTACACTGAATGTCATCATGTCATTTATTTATAAACACAAAGCTGTTCCCTTGATCAAACAATAAAATAGCACCTCTATTTCTGTATATGACACTTAATGTCAGATCAAAGACATGAGATTGTTCAGATAATTTTGCTTAAAAATGCACAATTGTTCAGATACCCTAAAATTAACTACAGTGTATTTCATCTCCATCTTTTTTGAAAAATGTAGTAAAACTATTTTTTGTGAGATTACACAGAATTATATCCGTATTCTATATTATATCCCTTCAAAATACAGTTTGCAAATACATTTTATGGACTAAGGAAATCAAATTAACTTTCTATTAGTGTGGGATTAAAACATACTTAGAGCACACAGAAACAATAACTTATATTCTCCCAAACATTAATGTATAGTGTTTTTCCTTCGTATTTTGGTAGTGTTCATCTTTTGGTTCATCGTCGAGTTTTACGACCCTCACTACAATTACCTCAAGGAGTAAAAAAGACAATAAATATTGGTATAAAAAAAGAAAAGAAAAGTAAAAAACTCCAAATAAACATAAAAATGTGACCAAAAAAAAAAAAAAACACAGAAAAGACATTTGAATTTCTAATAAACATTTTCTGCAGTATACTTTGGCAAAAAGCAATCGTGAAAAACAATGTGTAGATAAGCACAGGGTTGCAAAATATCAGTAAGGCAGGATATCGAGAACAATAATACTGAGAAAAGCAGGAAGATGAATGTGTGTGTAAGCGTGACTGACGGGCAGGCTCAACTGAGGATCTGGGAATGACCAGTACAAGTCGTAAACATATGGAAGTTAAAGGTCCCGTTTTACGTGTTTTTTTTTTTAGCTTTGATTGTGTTTATAGTGTGCATTATAACATGTGTTCATGTTTCGCGTGTAAAAAAACACAGTATTTTTCACATAATTTACTTATCTGTATACCGCTGTTTCCACTGTCATAAAAACGGGCTGATGACTTCCTTGTTCTATGAAGTCCCTCCTTCAGAAATACGTAACGAGTTCTGATTGTGCCAGCGGTTCCTGTGTTGTGATTCGACAGCAGTTTAGCGCATCTTGCCCGGAAAGGTCACGCCTCTTACCATAACGTGGAGATGCACGCGCTCAGTGTTATTGTAAACATGTCTTTAATTTTACCCTATCAATTTGAGCCGGAATCAGACCCGGTGATTGGACTGCGGGATGAAAATAACAGCGTTTCGACGACATGGCGACAAACACACTCTACAAACGCAACTCTTGTGTATTCCTGTGGGCGGAGGTTAGTCAAAAAACTGTTTTAGTGACGTCATTAAAGAAGGAAGTAGAGGGATGTAGTCCAAACTGGCCGTTCGATGTAGGCGACTTCTGTTAAATAAAATATCTCGCTTGGCATTGAACTTTGAGCTTTACAATTTTACAGATTTTATTTATACTCTAACAAGAACATTACACACTAACTAAAGTTTGAAACATGGGATCACGAAGAACGGGACCTTTAACACACGCAGCCCTGTCCCAGCCCTGTGCACTGGCATCAACAGTCCTTTCTTGTACCTTGAGGAAGGAAACAAACAGCAGACAGGCTGGTGGTTTGGGGAAATACACCGACTGGTTCACCTTTACTTTTAATCGAGCAATGTCTTTGACAACAAAGAGCAAGATTAAAGCAATATCAAACACAAAAAGTTAAAGCAGTTCTCAATGAGTCATCAGGCGTTCACATTGGCAAATACGTTTTGGAAACTGGATTCAAAAGAGGAAAAGAAAGTGAAGCTCTTTCTAAAACACTGAATATCTACCTCTGGAATAAGTGGTAAAATGAGAGAACTTATCCTAAGCTTTTCTTGACCCGGAATTTACCACAATGCTCAGAAGTCCATTTAAAACTGCACATAACAAAGATCAAACACCAAAGCTCGTCGACAATACCTAACCCACAAAACTGGGCTCAGAGGAATAAGTTATATTTACAAATGAATTCATCCTTTAATCTTTTGCACTTTTCATACACAAATACAACACGGCTGAAAACGGTTGATATCCTCATCAAAATTTTTTACCTTGTTTTATTTATATATATTCTATATTTATCAAAACCCCCTCTAAATAAGGCAGGGATATCATTGAGTTTTCAATGATAAAAACTAGCCGATTCATACATACCCTTCATGACCTAAAATCTTATCAAATCCCATCCCACGAAACGCCTCTGCATTCATAAAATCACTCGTGCACACTCAAACAACAGGATAAAATTGTTATCCTGTAGGGAGAGCCCTGTCCATTTCTTTTATACACGTTTTCCTTCTCAGAAAAGTTTTTCCCTACAGTTTGAGCAAAAAGGGACAGTCTTAGATGTGAATCTCACAAAAACATGTCCAGGTATCATTTCACCCCCAAAATAAATCTATTTTATTTTGTTTAAAAGAAAAACATGCTTATTTTTAGGACCATTATGATCAATTTCATTACAGTTAAGTTAAATGTTTTTGTAATTCCCATTATTCTCTCATTACTGTAATTTTTATTTAAATCAGCATAAATGACAGACAGTACAACATATAAATAATTTACTATTTAAATATATAATTTATTTTATTTCGCATTACAGTAATGAGATTTTTATTTTCTCACAATGCAACAAAAATCTTAATGGTCATTAAAACAAGCTTAATTTACTTTATGCAAAATAAAATGTATTTTGATTTTAGGCTGACATGTTCTTCCTGACATTCACTCCTAGAGCGTTATGATGAGCGACCACTAGGTGGCAGAGTAAATTTGGCGGTGTTCTCTGAGCTGAAGGTCCCTGGAGTCAACAGGAAGCACATATTTCTGTTGTTTTTGAGTGGTTAAAAAACCTGCTTAATAAATATTCCTTCTATGTTCCAGCAGTTCAGTTCCTGATTACCACACTATAAGAGATAAACACAGGCTTGCATAGCTGAACATTTCATGTGTCCAATCCTGTCACGATTCACTGCTAACTCCAATAGCCAATGTTTAATATGTAATCGAAATGTGAAATCCAGGATTTGATCCTCTTACCGAGCGGATTATTGCCATGAATATTGGCCAGATTCAACTTTTGCTTATTTAAAATCAACAAAATCGTCATTTCATCCTGCTTCTGGTTATGTAAACTAGGATATTTTACTGTAGACTCTCTGTTTCACCTAAACTTTTCACGAAACCAGGCCAAACATTCATGCACACCACCCCACCGGTCACCTCGCCATACTGACAACTGTCTTACGTCGCTAAACCAAGTATGATCCATATCGAGTTATGGTGTGTTCACACTTGTAGTTCGGTTCTCTTGATTCTTTTGGTCCGGACCAAAAAAGAAAATGATACATTTTGTCCTGGTTCTCTTAGCGTTCACACTGTCGTTTTTAAGACTTAACCTAAAGATACAAAAAAGCACTCATTGTATGTGGGTACACATGACTGGTAACTCACAAAGGGTTTATAAAACGTGTAAAGGAGCCAAAAGAGCACCAGGAATTCCTCCGTTACACACAAACAAAGATCTGCTGCAAGGAGACGGCTTTTCTGACACCTGTGTACTGTAACCCCTCCTGTTCGAACCGCCCACTCTAAGTGGGACTCAAACCCGGGTCCGCCGGCATGGGAGTCGGGCTCTCTAACAAGGAGGATAAAGACTGCAGTCTCTAGTGTCTCCAAAAAGGGCCCGTCTGCATGGGAGTTGAGTGCTTTAAAGACTGCTAGAGTAGCCAGAGCGCCTCTTGAGATCAGGGGAGTGAGGTTTACACGCACACCTCTTGCCAACCTACGTCAGTTACACCTGTACCGAACTGTAATGGGCACCATATCTACTATGACGAGACTTTTTTTGGGTTGCATCTCATGACGTTACGTCCTGTTTTTGGTTCGTTTAAATGTCTATGGTTCGTCTGGCTTTCATATTTCAGTCAAACCACACCAGAGTTCATTTAGGCCACCTTTTCAGCGGTCTCAGTCTGCTTGTTAGGTGTGCACCAAGGTTCGGATTGCAGCGTTCACATTTATTCAAGTAAGCCGCACTAACAGAGCAATCGCACCAGAGTTCGTTTTAATCGAACCAAACCTGCCAAGTGTGAACACACCCTTGAGAAACCACTTCACAACACCTCGAGATTTGACAGAAACAGTCGATTCAACAAAGAAACTGCTAGCGACCGAAAGAGTTGATGAATGTAATCACATGTCCTCTGGTAAGTCGTCTTTAAAGTGTGCACACTTTTGTCAGATTGTTCCAAACACTGGTCACTCACACAAGATGAGCAATACACAGAGAAACGTACCTGTAGATATTTCATGCAACTTACAACTGACAATTAATACAGATGTGTGTAAGAGAGAAGGTATATGTGTGTGTTTGTGTGTGTGTGTGTGTGTGTGTGTGTGTTTTGTCTATTATATCCTGTCGCTGTGGTCACATTTGTACAGTTTGTGTGTGCAAAATGATATCATATTTTTCAGCCAATCATGTGCTTTCTCCTGTAGGTGCTGGCTCCTCCCCTTCTTCTTCAAGGGCTTCGGAAATCGGACCATTTGACTGCAACTCCTCACCCCTGCCGGCTCTCGACAAAACCTCCATCCAGCGTCGCTGCATTTCCTCACAGTCGGCACTGAAGTAAACGGTCAAATGACTCTGGCTCATTTTGAAGGCGAAGCGACGTTCTAGACGGTCACTCGATTCAGGTAGTGACACCTCGAACCCGATGAGGGGAATACTGCGCTGAGCTTTGACATCCTGTGCGTATAGAGAGAAAAAGAAGAAAAGATCAATACATCCCTAGTAAATCATTAACGGATCACCGTGAACCACATTAGTCATGGAATGGACCCTAAGGCCTTGTTTACACCTGGTGTTAACATCTGTCTTGGGTCATCTGATCAAAAGACAGATCTTCTGGTAGTAACATGCATGTCAAATGCATCTTCTGTGACCAAGTTTCATGTTGACATCAAGCAAATTCTTTGATGCATGTGCACTACTGTTCAAAAGTTTAGGGGTGGCAAGATTTTTAATGTTTTTGAAAGTCACAAAGGCTGCATTTATTTGATCAAAAATACAGTAAAAACTGTAATATTGTCACAATTCAAAATAACTGTTTTCTATTTGAATATATTTTAAAATATAATTTATTTCTGTGATGCAAAGCTGAATTTTCAGCATCATTACTCCAGTCTTCAGTGTCACATGATCAAGAATGTCTCAAGAAACACTTATTATTATCAATGTGGAAAACAGTTGTGCTTGTGTGAAAAACATTTTTCAGGACTCTTTGATGAATAGAAAGTTCAAAAGAACAGCATTTATTTGAAATATAAAATTTTATAACATTATAAATGTCTTTACTGTCACTTTTCATCAATTTAATGCATCCTTGCTGAATAAAAGAAAAAAAAAAATCTTACTGACCCCAAACTTTTGAATGGTAGTGTATACATTTAGGCTTTTCATAACTTTTTGTTAACTTTTCATAACTTTGTTTTGTTTTAACAGAATGGTTGATTGACAGGTGAGTAGGCAGTCCTTTGTTTCTGTCTGTCCAATCCCCATAAAGATGATAATACCAGGTGTGCATGCAGTCATTGCGGTTTAAATTCTTGTCAAAAATGCAGAAAAAAAAAGAAACCACATCTATATTTTATAGTAACACACACATTTACATAATAGTGGTGTATAAACCTGTGTATTAGTTAATGCAGCCTTACCTGTGGAGCACCGTAGATATACAGCACCAGTGGTTCATTTTCAGGAATGACGAACCAGGCCTTCTGCCATCCACGGCCACTTCCCTTCTCCATATGATGCAAGAAACTACACAGCACACTGTTCTCAGCTGCCACTGAGGCCTGTTTCTGTATGAGGGAAAGAACAAGTTACAGTTCCTGACTATTCATTTTTGCATACTGAATTATGATTGGTCTTCTCTTTCTTCCATCTATTTAGCCATACATCTGCCTTTACACTCCAAAGATGTGTCACATTATGTGTTGATTCCCTAAAGCTTTAAAGCGATAGTTCACCCAAAAATTAAAATTATCCCATGATTTACTCACCCTCAAGCCATCCTAGCTGTATATGACTATCTTCCTTCAGACGAACACGATCGGAGATATATTTAAAAATATCTTGACTCTTCCAAGCTTTATAATGGCAGTGAATGGGGGGCCAGATTTTGAAGCAAAAAAAGTGCATCCATCCATCATAAAAGTAATCCACACAACTTTAGGGGGTTAATAAAGGCCTTCTGCGAAGCGATGGGTTTTGTAAGAAAAATATCCATATTTACAACTTTATTAAGTATAATAACTAGCTTCGATTTGCGGCAGAGGAGTGAACTCTGCCCCAACGCATGACGCAATGACGAACGCGGAAGCGTAGAGGATAGAGCAAAACAAATCACGAATTAGAAGTCTAAAACAAGAATTTTAAAGGTGCCCTAGAATTAAATATTGAATTTATATTGGCATAGTTGAATAACAAGAGTTCAGTACATGGAAATGACATACAGTGAGTCTCAAACTCCATTGTTTCCTCTTTCTTATATAAATCTCATTTGTTTAAAAGACCTCCGAAGAACAGGCGAATCTCAACATAACACCAACTGTTACGTAACAGTCGGGATCATTAATATGTACGCCCCCAATATTTGCATATGCCAGCCCATGATCAAGCCATTAGACAAGGGCAGCCAGTATTAACGTCTGGATGTGCACAGCTGAATCATCAGACTAGGTAAGCAAGAACAATAGCGAAAAATGGCAGATGGAGCGATAATAACTGACATGATCCATGATATCATGATATTTTTAGTGATATTTGTAAATTGTCTTTGTAAATGTTTCGTTAGCATGTTGCTAATGTACTGTTAAATGTGGTTAAAGTTGCCATTGTTTATTACTGCATTCACGGAGACAAGAGAGCCGTCGCTATTTTCATTTTTAAACACTTGCAGTCTGTATAATGCATAAACACAACTTCATTCTTTATAAATCTCTCCAACAGTGTGTAATGTTAGCTTTAGCCATGCAGCATAGCCTCAAACTCATTCAGAATCAAATGTAATACATCCAAATAAATACTATACTCACATGATCCGAAGCATGACGAACATCTTGTAAAGATCCATTTTGAGGGTTATATTAGCTGTGTGAACTGTTTTTATGCTGTTCAAGGCAAGCGCGAGCTCCGGGGCGGGGGAGCGGGAGATTTAAAGGGGCCGCAACCTATATATCGGTGCATAGTTAATGATGCCCCAAAATAGGCAGTTAAAAAAATGAATTTAAAAACATCTATGGGGTATTTTGAGTTGAAACTTCACAGACACATTCAGGGGACACCTTAGACTTATATTACATCTTTTAAAAAGAAGTTCTAGGGCACCTTTAAAAGAGAAATGTCGGAGGATTCCAATATAAGAGAAGAGGAGCTTCAATTTGTTGCACAGCCCTATTTGTTTATACCGCAAGAGGCGTCTAAGCTTACAATACTCCTACATCATAGGTCATACATCACGTCAGGGGTTACTCTTGTGGCGCAAGTCGACTTCAGCAGTATGTGTATGGTCGTCTGCCGGAAGCTTGTTATTTTAGATTATAAAGTTTTAAATATGGATGTTTTTCTTACAAAAATGCATTGCTTTGCCCTTTATTAACCTCCTGGAGCCGTATGGATTACTTTTATGATGGATGGATGTGCTTTTTTTGGCTTCAAAATTGGGCCATCCCATTCACTACCATTATAAAGTGGCCGTATCCAGGTGAGATTGAGGACCCGCGCCTTGACACGACCACAACGCAGCCCTGAAGTATCAGCAGAGATTGAGTCAACTAGATCATCCACTGTGAAGGCCTCATCGACACGACAACAAGTGGCGCAGCTCCTCAACAAACCGTCCATAGCGGTGTGATGAATACGATCCTCAACTGGATGGAACTGGAATAAATACTTTGAATGTTGCGATCCCATCGGACTTATGATAGCTACATGAATCGTAACGAAGCACTGTTCGCCAGAGGAGAACTGGCCCCCCGACTAAAACTGGTTTCTCCCAAGGTTTTTACACCTGTTTGCCACCTGATGTCACCTGTTGGAGTTTGGGTTCCTTGCCGCTATCGCCTTTGGCTTGCTTAGTTGGGGACACTTGACATTTGACTTGACATTTGATATTCAACAGTGCTTTGAACTGCCTGCATTGACACTATTCTTTAAGAGCTGCTGTGCAGCCAAAATTATATACCAGTTATCAATGTAAACCTGCTTTGACACAATCTGCATTGTAAAAAGCGCTATATAAATAAAGGTGACTATAAAGCTTGGAAGAGTCAAGATATAGAAATAATAGATAGATCTCCAATTGTGTTTGTCTGAAAGAAGATAGTCATATACATCTAGGATGGCTTGAGGGTGAGTAAATCATGGGGTATTTTTCATTTTTGGGTGAACTATCCTTTTAACACTATTCTTTTTTGCAAGCACTGCTATTTCCTTAAAGAAGTGCACATTTGAACTGTGACCTTTACCTCTAGAATGGAGCGACGTCTCTGTGTGCTGTTGCTCAGACTGGCAGGAGAGGGCGGCACTCCTACTAGCGTTGTGTAGCAGTCTATACACACACGGTTGGCTCGGTTGTTATCGTACAACAGACGGGCGCGGAACTCCGAACACTTTCCACACACCACCTGAAATCAAGACCCACGTCAGCCTACCGCGTCAGCATTATGTCGAGTTACAGAATTATGGTGTTGTGTAACATACGTGTCCGCAGGCTTTGCAGTGATGCCGTCTTTTGGTAATGGAGTTAAAAGGCTCCTGACACTTCATGCACAGTGTGACCTCTTTCTCCCGGATTGGAGTGGGCGCTCGCTTTCCAAGCTCTGTGCAATTCTGAAAACAAAGAACGGTCAGAGAATACTGCAGTGGCCACATAAAGCATTCACAGACCTAACCCACACCTAAATGTGGGTTAAAATGTCATTGCATAAGTGCAAGTGTCATCTTTAAAGGTGTTTGCTTCGAAAACTGTGCTTCAAAATAAATGCCATTTGATTTGATATTTTGTTAACGAATGCAATGACATTCATGCATATTTAAGTGTGACTTGAGCATCAAAAGGCTCTTTGGGGACACTCTATTATGTATTTATTCACATACATCTGGGATTTTCAAACTTTTGATGTCACAGAGCCCCAAATATGCCAAACCCTTTCTGAGGGACCCCCTTCCTAAAATATAAATGCAGCTACATATTTTCATGTATAAACACCCATTTATACTGTGAAACATATTATAAATATGCCAGATAATAACTATTATCTGGGAAATATTTTATAATAACAGTATATAATAGTATAAAGTATAGTAATATACTTGCTGTAAAGTTGACATCTTTTTGTATATTATCTGTCAACAGAATAAAAACATTTGATTAATCTCATGATTTTCATCCAGTGTTTAGAAAGCAGAATAAAATGATAGTGTTAAAATGTATTATTTTATTAACACTATTTTTCTGTTGACCCTCTAAAAAATCTGACTGAATTATTCATATACTATATAAGAATTTGTTAATATTTTGAATTAACTTTTAGTTTTATATTTACAGTTTTAGTAATTGTGTGTGTGTGTGTGTATATATATATATATATATATATATATATATATATATATATATATATATATATATATATAGTATTAATATTTCTAATTAGCTTTATTTTTTATATATAGAAATTTTAGTACTTCAACATTTCTTTCAGTTGGTTGCAACATTTTTTTAACATAATTTTAGTTTTTTAGATTTAAGTTTTACATCCAATATTTATACTTTACTTTATTTCAGCTTAATTTCATATAACGAAAATGATTTTTTTGTAGTTTTAGCTTTAGTTAATAATAACAACACTGCGAGTGATAAGATAAAAACTAACTGGAGAGTTGGGAGGAGTGAAGTCCTCCTCCCGAAAGGAGCAGTTGAGCATTCGGAAGGTCTCGAGCGTCTGTTCATGTCTCTGTATAGTGGCCTGGATTGCCTGTGAGAAAGTGAACAAGAAAGAAAAGATGGAAAAAATGAAAAAAATGCAAGCGGGAGAGTTATGGTCGAGAGCCTGCGATGTGACATGCAGGAGGAGAAAAGGTTACCTGAATCCAATCTCTCTTCTCTTCTTCCGTCCTGGTGAAAATGAAAACGACAAACATTTTAAAATGCCAAAAGCCGCACATATTTCTCTTGTTTTTCAATGGCTGATATGCTTTTCTTGGGTGTTTCCTTCTAATGCCCAAAAGCTCGGACAACATTTCTGTGGTAGTCAATCAACCTCAGATTTTATTTTTTAAGCAGATGAAGCACATTCCCTAAGCCGTACCTTGCTTGCAGTTCTAGCGAACGTTGTTTTCCGGATACCAGAAAGGTTCGTGGTACGTTCATGCTGCTGGTCTCCTTCAGCTGTGAAACAATTCAGAGTGAACCGACCGTTTGATAACAGCAGATTTATTTTGAGTATGACACTGTAAACAACATAAAAACACATCGAACCTCCATGCCGTCTACATCAATCCGCGCTCTCACTCCAAATTTCTGTCCTATCAGCCTCAGTTTAGGGACGCAGTACAACAACCGGTCATTGAACTTCAGAGAGAGGAGAGCAAAGATAAACATGCATGATTTACCAACACACATTTAAAAAGAACTACATTTTTACTAAGAAATCAATCATTTTGAGGTATCGTTTGTTTAGCACAAGTAGTGAAACAGCTTTGGCATGTTTGACTCACCAGAATGAGGTATCTATCCTGTGATGTCCCATTTTTAGCTGACAGTTTCAGGATGTGTCCCTCTTTAATGAGCTCATTAGTCGGGTTAACAATGTCCTCTTCTCCACCGAGCAGCTCGTACACCTTCAACAGCTTTCTCATGCGCTCCTATGAGAGACAAATCATTGACATGTTTGTAGAGACATTTATCATTCATTCATTTTCAGTGAGTATCCAAACAAGAGAGCTTCAAGCTGATCATATGTTTCCATCCAAAGTTGCAAATTTAACTCAAAATTGGAAGATCGCATAAAAACATTTGCGAATAAAGCACCGTTTCCTATCCCATGTGTTCAAGAGAACAAAATTGTCACTTCCTTGGAAATAGGCACGAAATATCTGTATTAAAAATGGACGTAACTGCAATCAGGGAAGCCTGAGGCCCTTTTTTCGTACACCATAAATTATTTGCACCTCAGAGCGCGCAGAAGAAACGCTTTTGTGTTATCTTGCATTGGGATGCCTGGTGCTTGGGAACACAACTGTATGAAACCGCTATGAAAGGTCATTATACCAAATCATTATGATGGCAGACTTTGGCTCAGGGATTTCAGAATGATCAAACTAACATTTGAGATGCTGTGCAATGAGATTGGTCCTCTGGTTAGTCCAGTTATCCAACTGCATCCTCTGTTGATTTCCTCTGTTTTTTTGTTGTACATAGAGGGCAGTGTTGCCAAGTTTGCCGCGGGTTGTTTTTCATGTCCACGGGTTGAAGCGACCCCGAATAACATGATATTTAGCATTTTTACCATGGGACCCCACCTGAAACGCGATTGGGCTAGTTTTGGGCTAGTTTTGAATAGCAATTGGGTGGGTTTTGTTTTGAAAACCTGGCAACCCTGATGGAGGTATTTATTCAGTAAATGTTTCCATCATACTTTATGCACATGTTCTTATCGGATACAAAATTATCCACTTCAGTTGAGCGAATAAGGTTTTTTCCATTAAATTTTCCATTCAAAATGGCCATATTTGAGAAAAAAGTCGAGTATTACCACATCACTGACGTTTAACATTTCTATCGTAAAACAGTTGATGTATTAAATGTTTCGCTATTTACATCTTACCTCACTCTTTCAAAGTTAAACTGACGCTTCGCACTGGAATTCACGCTCTGCTTCTGTGATTAGTAAATCCCGCCCACTTTGATTTGATTGGCTATTACAATTGGTCATCCTAACAACATACAGAGCGCTGCGTAATGGAGTGCAGCCGGGTGTCCTAAACAGTGAAGCTGCGGGCTCTTTGATCGCCCCCTGGTGGCTGGATGCAGTACAGGTCATAAACCCCGCCTTCTCCATTCAAACGAACGGGAATGAGTCAATACAAAAAAATAAATTACGCTTCAAATAAAGTTTTCCGAAAGATGGTTTTAGTCATTTAAGGTAGTTGTTATCATGCTGATATATGTTCAATTGTTCGTTTTTGTGGTAAGTTTGATTTTAGGGGGGGATTCAGGGGGGATTTTTAGGGGACAGTTTGGCTATTTCTAATTATTGGGGGGGATTTATCCCCCTCAATATCTATGGTGGTTACGGCCCTACAGTTCCACTTGGAGGGAAGTATTTCATGTCTCAAAATGTAGAAAATAAAAGCACAGGCAATTAACAGCTTCAAATGAGAGACTTTCAAAACAGACTACACATTAAAGAGGCAACCATGCTTAATTACAAAGGGATGTTAAGTGGCAGTGTTGGTTTTCACCCCAGATGGAGTGTGGCGTTGATCTGTGGTGCCGTGGTTCATCTGAAATCCACTCACCATTTTCCTGATGGCAGCGTTTGAATGTTCTGCCGCTGTGGCGATCAGCTCCAGAGATTCTGAAAAGAATAAAGGATGAAGGTCTTGATATTCACATGGTGTAATTTTTCCATTTTGCCTTTTATCTTGGCCTGTTAACCTTGCATGAATCTTTTCACTGAAATATTTCCAGGCACATGCACGAATAGTTGAAATGAAACAGAAAGTGGGCCGCTGCGGTCAGTGGAGGAGATAAGGCCCATTTCAGCGTTCTGCCGTTCTGCACTCACTCTGAGCGTCTTTGAAGTCGTCCGCGTCCTCTGGCAGGCGGTGCAGATAGTCTTTGAGTAGGAGCTCGTAACGAGGGATCCTCTGCACAGGCTCCAACATGTGGTGCTGTAGGGTAAGATTCCCACACATCTCCTCTTTCTGCAATACACACCCAAAATAATATGATGACTAAAAAGAAAACACGCACCGAGCAATTCCCACACACAAATGCAGAATATTTGCAAAGACAGAAACCTTTCATTATTGCAGTGATTATAATGTTTCTAGCATGTTATATGTTTGGCAACAGTTCTTTTAATCCTAATTGATGTGAATAAAAGTGTGTAGCTTTTCATTTCTTAAACAACTATGTAGGAAGACACATCATGGCCATATTCCAGGAAGACAAAGCCAAGATTCATCAGGCTCAAATTGTGAAAGAGTGGTTCAGAGAGCATGAACAATCATTTTCACACATGAATTGGCACCTCTGAGTCCAGACCTTAATTTCATTGAAAGTCTTTTGGATGTGCTGGAGGAGACTTTACAGAGTGCTCACCTCTTGCGTATTAAAGTATTATATCATTATATATATGTGTGTGTGTGTGTGTGTGTGTGTGTGTGTGTGTGTGTGTGTGTATGTATGTATGTATATATATATATATATATATATATATATATATATATATATATATATATATATATATATATATATATATATATATATATATATATATATATATATATATATATATATATACATACACACACATACTTTTATATCATTTTAAAATATACTTTAATCATATAAAAATGTATATATATATATATATATATATATATATATATATATATAGTCATTTTAAAATATACTTTAATAATATAAAATGTAAAAATGCTTGTTTTCATAAGCTTTATATTTCAAAATACATGTTTATATACATGTTTACTAACATAAAAAATGAACAAAAACTTGTTTTTCACATTGCAATCAAATCTTGCTGGCAGAAATCAAGTCTCCACCTAGATTATTTCCCAATGAATATTTTGTTTCACTCTGAAATACATCAAGTTGCGCAAGTATGAATGCTGTTTCATGTTGTCATTAACAATAAGGCAAACTCCCAAAGCATGGCAAATCACAAACAAGATAATTCACTGGTAGTGTAACCCTTTCATGATGAAGCCCAAGACATGCCTGATCTCCTTACAGCAGTCCTGTGATCTCAGGCACTGGGCCTCACGCTCTCTTGATATTCTTCACACAGTGGCAACCAGAGACGTTTGAAGTGCAGCACCAGGCCTGATTGGGGCGCCATTAGTATTCACTCTAACCTACAACTCCCCAAAAACACTCCACACCCACAGCGATTCATTCTTTCATCTGACGCACTCAATCATTGCTGAGCCATGGGAGTGCTCTTGTTATTTTGAACACGAACGCTCTTGTCTCAGACTGTGAAGGTGGATTTGGTGGAGTGCACCTGGTGGATGAGATTACTGTATGACTAACACTCGCTCTGTTCATTCAGTCGACGGGTGTGAATTATGCAGGGTTGCGTGCAATTAACACTCATTATAACAGTGAGGGGGTTTTCACACATTTCAGCTGAGAGTGTGATCCACAACAGCACTCAAAACATCTGACTGTTAATAGCAAACCATCTCTGCCGTGACATTATCAATTTTTAAGAGAACTTTTATTGTAACTACTATTGTCGTTTCACACTTATACACTTGAAATCTATTAAGACATCAGCACTCTGTTCTAAACTCTAGCAGAACTATTTTAGACGCGCTACTCAAAAGTCCATTACAAAAAGCGTTAAAGGGGTCCTTGATTACGATTTCACTTTTTTATCTTTTGTTAGCGTGTAATGTTGCTGTTTGAGCATAAACAACATCTGCAAAGTTGCAACGCTCAAAGTTAAATGCAAAGGGAGATATTTTCTTTTACAGAAATTGCTACAACAAACAGCTGGTAGGGACTACAATGAGCTTCTCCCCAGGTTGGTGACATCACAAACCCCAAAATTTACATAAACCCCACCCCCGAGAACACTCAACAAAGGGAGTGAGGCCATGTTGGGCTGCTTTAGAGAAGAGGAAGAGTTGCTGTAGTAGAGTGTTGTTGTCATGCCGTCATTTTACGCTGGACTGCTTCACAAACGAGGGACAATTCAACGCTGGATTTACACAAAAGATGAACATGACGGCACATGCTAGTCGATGAGTTGAATCAACTCCACAGCAACCACATAAATTTATCCACTAATCATTAAGCAACGTCCAATTTCATTCTAAAAGTTGTAACTTCTTCCTGAGTCTCTCCATCAGTGTCGACTCCGGTTTGAACAATGTAAGGCTGAACACCGTTACTGACAATCCTCATTTTGGCTGCGTGAGATTCTCCAGCTTTGTTGTTGTTGAGCAATGAAGCATGAGCTGTTAAAGCTCCGCCCTCTTCTGGAAAGGGGGCGGGGAGCAGCAGCTCATTTGCATTTAAAGGGACACACACAAAAACGGTATGTTTTTGCTCACACCTAAATAGTGGCAAATTTGACAAGCTATAATAAATGATCTGTGGGGTATTTTGAGCTGAAACTACATAGATACATTCTGGAGACACCAGAGACTTGTATTATATCTTGTGAAAAGGGGCATAATAGGTCCCCTTTAAAAAAAAAACTTTACTTACCCCAGACTTTTGAATGATAGTGTATTTTATCAAATATTTATGCAAACATTTGTTTGATATCTCACTTTGGGCGTGACTAATCCTGGAAGCATCAATTACAGCACATCTGTCAGCTGACAGACCAATCATGACAGTGATGCGGGAGTCCCGCCTTCCTAATATATATCACAGCTTTTTCTTATTTCGGAGCATTGCATCCTTAGCTTAGCACAAAACATTTAAAGTCCCCACTCTGGTACCTGGATGTTGTGAATGATGGCTTTGAACTGAGAGGAGCGCTGCATCCAGGTGTTCACTAGCTCCATGGCCCTGTCAAAGTTTTTCACATACTCGCCGTACATCTTCAGGAAAGGGGCCAGTTTCTGCAGGATGTCCCCGATGCGGGGGTTCAGATCCCTTAGGGGAGAGGGGCAGACGTTTAGTTTGTGAAAACACATATGTGGCTTCTTTTGCTTTAATTCAGAATTCAAAATATATCCAAACTTGCCAAATGACAATTGATAATTCCATCTCTAAAATCTGATTGCATGAGTCACTGTACAAACCATTATAAAATAGTCAACAACTCTGACAACGCATCAGTTTAATACTCTACTAATGTGCCAGGTCTACTATCTAAAATATCATGCTATAATTAGGCTAATCAAAAATAATATTGGCAGAAGATTTCTATACTGGGGTTATTATTAATATATGTAATCATTTATTGAGCATTAACATCTTTTTTATCGCCCAGCTCTTTATATGCTCATACATGCAGTATATTCATATAAAGCAAATACATACTATATATTAAATCTCAACTGCCTGATTTTATATTATTGCCCAGAGGCTCTTTATTTAATGTTGTATATATAAGTATGTCCAGCTTTATCTGCATACATACAGTACACTCATGTAGGGCAATATATAATATATAGCAAATCTCAACTGCATGATTGCTTGTATCGTATACCAAAACTAACTACATTATCTCTCAGCTCTAATCTTCTGAATACGACTATAAGGCATGAATATATTAAGATATTATAAACATTAACATCATGATTTTCTGTAAAGCTGCTTTGAAACAATGTATATTGTAAAAAAAAAAAGCGCTATACAAATAAATTTGTCTTAACTTGAAGGCAAGATAAATTATTAATTAGGGGGTAACATTACCATTTAACCATAGTAAAATCACTCTCACAGACCATTTCTGTCTTTCTCACCATTCCTCCATGCGTTTCTCCAGCGCGGGCAGCAGGAACTGCTGGTGGAAGCAGTAGATGGAGCAGATGTTGGAGAAGATGCCCATGACCACCTCACAGGGAAAGGAGCTGCGCGCTCGGGCTTCCTCCATTAGCTGGGCGCAGAACACCTGGTCCAGGAGGTGCAGTCTGGACACGTAGGCCTTCTCCGTATGCAGCAGCTCATTAGCAATGTTAAATACCCGCTGCTGGACTGACAGCTGTAAAATGAGAAAATGATAGCTGAATAATGACAGTTTGAACACACCTGTGACAACAATCAGACTAGGTAAGCAAGCAATAACAACAGCGAAAAATGGCAGATGGGGCAATAATAACTGAAATGATCCATGATATCATGATATTTTTAGTGATATTTGTCAATTGTCTATCTAAATATTTCGTTAGCATGTTGCTAATGTAGGCTACTGTTGGTTAAAGTTACCATCGTTTATTACTATATTCACGGAGACAAGAGCCGTCGCTATTTTCATTTTTAAACACTTGCAGTCTGTATAATTCATAAACACATCTTCATTCTTTATAAATCTCTCCAACAGTGTGTAATGTTAGCTTTAGCCACGGAGCACTATCAAACTCGTTCAGAATCAAATATAAACACCCAAATAAATACTATACTCACATGACCCGAAGCATGCATGCAGCATACATGACGAACATCTTGTAAAGATCCATTTGAGGGTTATATTAGCTGTGTGAACTTTGTAAATGCACTGTATTATAGAGTAGTGAGCTCGATGAGCAGGAAGCGAGAGATTTAAAGGGCCAGCAGCCCTGAATCGGTTCATAGTTAATGATGCCCCAAAATAGGCAGTTAAAAAAATTAATTAAAAAAAATCTATGGGGTATTTTGAGCTGAAACTTCATAGACACATTCAGGGGACACCTTAGACTTATTACATCTTGTAAAAAAAACGTTCGATGGCACCTTTAATATTTTTGTAACAATATAAATGTCAGATTTTATAAAATATAACGCATCCTTGTTAAATAAAAATATTAATTTCTTTAAAAAAAAAATTATTTTATATATATATATATATATATATATATATATATATATATATATATATATATATATATATATATATATATATATATTTGTGCTGTCAAATGATTAATCACATCCAAAATACAATTTTGTATTTCCATAATATATGTGCGTGTACTGTGTATATTTATGTTTATATAAATACACACACACATATACATTATTATATATATATACACACACACACACACACACACACACAAACACACACAGTCTCTCACAGAAGTGAGTACACCCCCTCACATTTTTGTAAATATTTTCTTTTCATGTGACAACACTGAAGAAATGACACTTTGCTACAATGTAAAGTGTACAGCTTCTATAACAGTGTAAATTTGCTGTCCCCTCAAAATAACTCAACACACAGCCATTAATGTCTAAACCGCTGGCCACAAAAGTGAGTACTCCCTAAAGGCTGGTTCACACTGTGCAATTTTGGCCACAATTTGGTCGTCCGAGACAAATTTTGCAAATCCTAAAAGATTCCTATAATCCTAGCCTAAAATCTGTAGTCTTTGATTGCTACTTTGACATGTTCACAGACAGCCGGTTAATGACCGTTGCAATCACATTTTGATTCAGACAAAATTTGGCGCACAATCCTCCAGTGTGACTCCTACGACAAACGTCAAATTGTCTTCGTTTTTCAAGACAAGCCATGATCAAAATTAATGCTAGAGATGTCTTTGTTAGCCATCATTTCAGTCCCGCGTGTAATGCAGCTCACTGTTACCGAATGTGAGTGGGTTGATAATGTAAAACTCCGGACAAGTTTTCATGCGCGCGTCCGTTTTTAACGCGTCCTGACTGTCGTACAGTCTGACATAAATGACAGCTGAGATCCCACAGTGTGACATGAGGATCATGTTCGTGCAGTCTGACAAGCAACCATCCTAAAGGACTGTTATAAATCGCACAGTGTGCACCTGGCCTGAGTGAAAATGTCCAAATTGGGCCCAATTAGCCATTTTTTTCTCCCCGGTGTCATGTGACTCGTTAGCGTTACAAGGTCTTAGGTGTGAATGGGGAGCAGGTGTGTTAAATTTGGTGTTATCGCTCTCACTCTCTCATACTGGTCACTGGAAGTTCATCATGGCAGCAGTACTTTACATTGTAGCAAAGTGTCATTTCTTTAGTGTTGTCACATGAAAAGATTTAATAAAATATTTATAAAAATGTGAGGGGTGTACTCACCCCTCACATATATATATATATATATATATATATATATAATAAATATAGTTTTTCAGGGTTTCTTACAACAAATTTATGTATCCTAGAATTAAGCTGTTTATGTATACTGCATATATGTGTTTATGTAAATTTTATGTAAACTAAATGTAAATGAGTCAGAGGTAAGATCAATCCATTATAATTTATTTAATAATTTTCTCACCTCATTAATGAATTAATTAATGGTAGGCATGGTCTCTGAAGAACACACTTCTGCTCACCTCAGTGGAGTCTTGTCGTTCAGCTTTAGGCAGAGGTTGTAGGGCCATTGGGTTCATCTCACTCTCATCCCCGCTGCCCTCTTCCATATCACTGTCTCCTTCCGAGTCTCTGCCACCCTCCACACCGCTGGCCCCCTCTCCTCCGGGCCCCTCGGCATAGCCGCAAGGAAGCCCGGGCCCTGGGCTGCACGGGCAAATCTCCCTCTCGTGACCGACCCGATCCTCGTCCCCGACAAAGCAGAGCTCCTCACTGTGTGAGGGCGAGCTGATACTGTCAATGCCGCTGTCTCTATTGGCCAGCTTCCCGTCCATCTGTGACGGTGGGAGGGACAAGCGATCAGAGGGGATTTCTGATTGGTTGGCTGTGAGGTCCCTCATCTCCATGGTGTCCAGCAGTTTATCAGAGGCACCGTAGCCTGATTCCATAGAGAGACGCTTTTCTGAGCAGGACGCCCCGAGTTCGCTGTCATCCTCCTCGGTTTCGTCCACCTCTTCTTCCTCCTCCTTTTCTTCTTTCTCGACCTCCTCCTCGGCCAGCGGCGCCTCTAGTGGTTCCTGAAGGGACGTGCAGGGCAGGATGAACTCCGAGGGTGGAGGGCTAAATGACCCAGGAGTGGCCTGCTGTTCCGGGACCCGTGGGGTACACATCACTCCCCCGGTGATATCTGGTACCACGATGATCTGCTCCCTGGAAAACATATGGCCAACAGTCCTAAATGTGTATATATGTATGTATATATATATATATATATATATATATATATATATATATATATATATATATATATATATATATATATATATATATATATATATTCAATATTTAAAAAACACATCACATTGTGAGCACTACATAAAAAAAGTTAAGTTATTAAATTATAACTAAAGAAAATAAAAAATAAGCTAAATTTAATAAGATTTATGCTTAAAAATAAGAACCTACAGCTATATTTTCTAAAAAAAATGCAATTCTGACTCTCAAGTACATCTGATGTTTACATATTTTTAACTGGAAAACAAGACAAAAATATTGATTAATAAAACTACTTCTTGTTTACCTGAGATCAACAAAGGGAGATATCATTACTCGAGAGCACCAAATCAAATCTGACTGTAGTTATGAATAATAAAATCTACTGTAACCTAAAAACCAGCTCCAGCGACAGCTGATTGTTCTCTCACCTCTCAAACTTCTCAATGAGCGAGAGGACACAAGTGGGGGAGGAGCTTCCCTCTGCTCTCGGTAAGGTGGCGCGTGATTGGCGAGGGTCAGCGGGGAGTGGGCGGGAGGGCGGTGGAGGGAGGGGCTTGTCCGGGGGGCGTGGCCGTCGAGCGCTCTGCTGCTGTAGATGAGGGGGTTTCGGGGGCACTGAATGAGACAAAATCAATACGGAAATCAATACAGTGAGACTGTACGATCACATGACTGTACCACAGAGAGACACAGATATTAAATTAGAACAACAGGGTAGAATAACAAGTACTTTTACTAGATTGCATCATAATTGTATATCACATTATATCATAAATTATTCACGAGGTCATAGAGTAAACATTAAATTACAGTGACCTCAATTCAGTTGCAATTTTTGCATATATTTATATATTAATAAATGTATTAATTGAATAGTAATAAAGACTTCTATTATTACAAAAAAAATCTATTTCAAATAAATGCTGCTCTCTTTCTATATGAACTTTCTATTCATCAAAGAATCCTGAAAAATTTAACTGTTTACAACACTAATAATAATAATCAGAAATGTTTCTTGAGCAGTAAATCAGCATATTAGAATGATTTCTGAAGGATCATGTGACACTGAAGACTGGAGTAATGATGCTGAAAATTCAGCTTGACATAACATTAATAATATTTCAGTGTTTTCTTGTTTCTTTGATCAAATAAATGCAGCCTTGGTTCTTGATCGGCAGTGTATCTCTCAAATCTCATTTGCAAATGTGCCCTTTTCAATCAATAACAACAAATTTACCTCTGTACTTCACATAAACTTATTGTATGGCATCAGAAGACTTGATATGTAGCATAAAAATTGCCATTTTGTCCTTTTTAGAGCTTGACAGCCCTTGTTCAGCTCTGACCAGCATAAATCAGCCTGGACCAACATGGGATTCATCGCCTCATACTGTAATTTTCAGCATGAGGGCGAGTAAAAGATGTCAGAAGTTTTATTTTTGGATGAACTATCCCTTTAAATATTCAGAACATACCTTGAGGCTTTGGCCCAGGTAAAGGTGGGCGTGTCTTAGGAGGTGGAGGCGGGACATCCTGGGGTCCGTTCTCACTTGTGCCATTGCAGTGCTGTGGTTCCAGGGGTCCAGGGTCAGAGCAGAGGCGCTGTGGGGTCTCGTGGGCTCCGAGGCAGGGGCCTGGCTCAAGGGACAGACTCTTAGTTAGGAGCCGCGGACTGGATGTGGATGGGCCTGACAGAAAGAGAGAGAGAGTGCAGACTCGCTTTGATTCGGAGAATCTGAATAAGGGGAATAAACCATGCCTAATGTTCTTTATCAATTTCAACCAATAACTGAAGTTAAGGTCTTGTTATTGGTTTCATTTGAGCAGGTTTTGGCCAAAATGAGTCTTGTTTTGCAACTCAAGATTAGTTGGAGTTAAAATACACCACTCTCTCTTTCATAGCCAGAGCTTTGTGATATAAAAGCTGTGCTTGTAGACAATACAGTGAGTTTCATCAGGGTTGAAAATGTGAATACAATTGGGAAGTAAATGAAACAAAAGTTACTTGTAAGTGACATGAGTAACTCAAATTCAAGACCAAAATAGATTCATGCATCTATTAACAACATTTACTATCAGAAGGATGATTTACTCCAGAACACATTAAAAAAGTCAGCAAAACGATGAGAAAAAAATATGAGGAACAAATTCATAATGTGTTTATGATCAGTTTTACAGAGAGATGGACTGATTCATACTATGTGCCATAATGACCTGAACTGTTTATCACTAATATGCAGAAAATACAGATACACTCAAAAGTTTGGGGTCAGTACGTTTTAAGCATCATTACTCCAGTCTTCAGTGTCACATGATCCTTCAGAAATCATTCAAATATGATGATTTGCTGCTCAAGAAACATTTCTGATTATTATCAATGTTGAAAACAGTTTAATATTTTTGCAGAAATCACATATTTTAGGATTCTTTGATTGATAAAAAGTTCTAAATAATAATACACTTTAAAAAAAAAATGCTGGGTTAAAAACAACCCAGGTTGGGTTGAAAATGGACAAACCCAGCGGTTGGGTTAAATGTTTGTCCAATGTGCTGGGTAGTTTTATTTCACCCAACTATTGTTTAAAAATGACTATATGGCTGGCTTAAAATGAACCCAAGATAGGTTGGAAATTAAAAATCAGACACATAATTATTAGAGGCAACAATAATAATCAAAAGGTGAACATTTATTAATAAGCAAATTAATAAATGTTTATTGTTTAATTATTATTAATTAAACTTAATAATAAATGTTAATTTCCAACATATTTTGGGTTCATTTTAAGCGAGCAGTACAGTCATTTTTAAACAATAGTTGGGTGAAATAAAACTATCCAGCAGGTTGGGCAAACATTTAACCCAACCGCTGGGTTAAAACAACCCAATTGCTGGGTTTGTTCATTTTTAACCCAGCATTTTGTAGAGTGTAGCATTTATTTGAAATAGAAATCTTTTGTAGCACTATAAATGTCTTTAATGCCATTTTTGATCAGTTTAATCCATCCTTGCTGAATATAAGTAAAAAAATAAGAGTTTTCTGTTTTTTAAAAAACCTAATGTAACTGACCCCAAACGTTTGAATAGTAGTGTAAATAACCCAAATTTAAAAAAATATTCATTTTTGATAAAAAAAAAAAAGTTCAATAATGCAAAAAGTTCAATATAAGGCTAGTAGATCCATTCAAAAAGTCGATTTAAAAACCAACTGGTTACTCTTATATGTCTTATTCTGTAGCTCATCATTACTAGCATGATCATCTCAGACAGCAAACACTTTAAGAACCAACAAGAGAGAAGAAAACAAGACGGGCAAATTCAATTCAGCCTAATTTAATGGAGCCGGCTGGGCGTAATGGATTACAGTTGGGCTGAGTGATGTGTCTGAACGCCAGAAAGCATAAATGTACAACATGTTTTCACACAAATCACCTCTGGGTCAATAAACTGTGAGTCCAGATCCTGTGATAAGTCCAAGTAAATACTCCACATCAATCTTGGGCTTAAATTACACACTGGTTTGTGCTGACAATGTGAACTTGACATCAAACAGTGTAAAAAGACTTCTGGGTAAGCAGTTGAGCGCTCTGCGCCCTTGTTGGGCCTTCGTGTGTTAAGTAGGTCAGTGTGTTAAAGTGCCAGTCTCGACTGTGTATATTTGCCTGCTCAGCTCAATCAGTGTAACACATCGTGAGATGGATATAGTGACGTAACAAAATTTAGAGCCGAAACACGCTACAAACGAGGCACGCGTAAATACGATTTCAACATTAAAGTGGGCTTTGATATTAAAATGAGCGTGGAAAGGAAAAAATCTAGTCGGAATTTCCTAAAGTGGCACGGACGGGTCAGATGTTGGGCAGACCCGCCGTCTAGATGACGTTGCCATTTTTAAAAAAGCTCGTCTGTCCCCCTACAAAGAGCTAATTGCTTCCATATGGTGACACTCATACCAGCTAGTGCAGGCAGGGGGCTGAAATGACTTCCACATGCTCCAGCGAAATTACTTAAAGGTGAAGAAAGGCTAGCGAAGGAGAAACTAGAGTTATCCTAGCCGCAGATTTGGATTCACACCGCATGTTGTTTTTCCCATGTGCTATAGGAAAGGGATGTGTGCTGTGACCTACAAGCCCGTTTGAGTCGGGACAGATTAAATATGCATCAAAACAACAGTCCCATCCAAAACATGTCAACTTGAAGGGCAGATAAAGATGAGATCAGCCTAAAAAATTATTTTTTTAGTAATTGTCTTCTACTGTTGCAAATAGCAGGACTATATATGGTTGCTACTGTATATAATTGAGTACTATTATTTATGAATATTTTCATTTAGTATTGATTTTAAATTTAGTTAAAATTTTGTCATTTTTATTAGATTTTTAAAAATATATATATGTCTATATAGTTTTTATTAAATTTTATTTTACTTTTAGTTATTTTAGTACATTAAGACTTTAGACATACAAAGAAGATGCAGTCACATTACTATGAATGGGAGAAAGTGCAACGCGCAATATGGCGGAATAAGTCCCGCCTTCTATATAAAACAACCAATCGCCAATTGGTAAAGTCATTGCATCACTGCAACTGTCGTTTCCTATAGAAACAGTCAGTTTCTATAGGTCACTTATGACTGCACATGCGCATTGGCTTGTGCAGCCTGAAAAATGCAGATTTTTGTCATGATTTGAGCATTTAGAAAAAAATTATTAGACAGATTTCATTGGCGATTTAAAATATGAAATGTAATCGTAAGTTTGGTGAATAGCTGAAATAAATAAGTGTTTAGATTTTATTTAATTTTAATTAACATTTATTCTAAGTAACAAAAATGTTTTATAGTTTGTTTTTATCATAAAGCAATATTACGGAAGAGGATTAGGGCCAAGCAATAATAAAAAAATAAAACCATCTCGAGATTAAAGTTGTTAAATTTTGAGAAAAAAGTCGAAATAAAATGTTGAGAATAAACTCGTTAAATTACGAGAAAAAAAACTCGCTAAATTTCGAGAAAAAAGTCGAAATAAAATGTTGAGAATAAACTCGTTAAATTACGAGAAAAAAAACTCGCTAAATTTCGAGAAAAAAGTCGAGATAAAATGTTGAGAATAAAGTAATTAAATTACGAGAAAAAAAGTCGTTAAATTATGAGAACAAATTCGTAATTTAACGAGTTTATTCTCAACATTTTATTTTGACTTTTTTCTCGAAATTTAACGAGTTTTTTCTAGAAATTTAACAACTTTAATCTCGAGATGGTTTTATTTTTTATTGCTTGGCCCTAATCCTCTTCCGTACAATATATACTATATACCAAATCTCAGCCGCTTGATTTTTTAATATATATATATCATCGCAAAATGTAAACTTCGCTCAGCTCTAATCTGCTAAATGCAACTATAAAGGCATGAAGATATTATAAACATTAAAATCATGAATTCCTGTAAAGCTGCTTTAAAACAATATACATTGTGAAAAGCACTATACAAATAAATTTGACTTGACTTTTGGTCTAGTTAACTATGATAACCCTGTTGGGTGGTTTTTAGGGTGTTGCTAGGTGGATTATTACTGATGCATGTCAGAAAAGCCTGCTTTCAAGTCTATATGATGTTCTAAGGCCTGGAACACACTAGATGATTTTCATATCTTAACCGATATTAAAACCGTAGGAGAGCACAGATATGAAGACAGTTTCAACTAATTTTCAACATTATAATCCTCTGAACACATACGGCTAGATCGCGAGACCACAAACCTGCTGACTGTAGTAAACAGTGTTGGGGATAATGCATTACAAGTAACTTGTGTTACGTAATCAGATTTCTTTTTAAGTAACTAGAAAATTAATGCATCACTTTTTTCACTATATTAAATGACACAAATATACTTTATGTATTCAATCTCACTTTATTAACCATTGTCTTTGCTGCTGACCTTCAATGACCTAATTCAACCAGGGACGGACTGGGACTAAAAAACGGCTCTGGACTTTGACTAGGCCCGGCCCAAAGCAATCGGCGTGCGGAAACTCGACGACAACAACAATTACGCCTGGCATGAGTGTCACAAGACTTTAATTGTGGCTCATGATACTATACCATCCAAATTATAGCAATAGCACTGATATTGACTAGATGTTGTGTTAAAAGCATATTAGATTAACTTGAATACTCATATAGCAGGGGTCTCAAACTCAAATTGTCGGGGATTGACACCTCATAGGAGGGCCATATTATCCTTCAAGCGCAAGAAAGCGCAACATTTCAGAAAATTTACCTTCCTTTGCATTATTTCTCATTTAGCCTACTTCAAATTTCATTAGGCCTACTAAAATATTTTTTATACCTATACTATAAATATCTTATTTACCATACTAAATGTAAACAGCAGTGTCTCTCTCATTGTTACAGAGTGTAATATAATTATATAATACTATTACTAATATAATACTATTAATTGAAATAGTCTGGTGCGACTTCTCACATCCAACAAGATATATGGAATAAAAAATCAGTAATTTAGGAACAAAACCAGCAACACTTGTGGCGTGGAGGGGTCAGAAATAAACAAAAAAACTGGAGCTATATATCAACTTTATTTTGCCAAAAAAAAATATAAATATATAAACATTGTTACATACATTATTAGTTTTTAACATCTAGTGGAAGTATTTTCCCTTACTTTATGTTAGCTTAAATAACATTAAAATCTTGCACTGAACAACACTGTACTGAACAAATACAATCCCTGAATACATTTGTACACTTTGTTTCTTGACAGACACCTGCAGCGCCTGTGCTCACACAGCTGGGCCACATTTGTCCAAGATGCCGTTTGAGCATCGGTAACGTTTAATGGCTGCATCGGACGCGTTTCGGTAGTTTAAATCGGCGCTCATGACTTAAAGTCGAGTGCTTTTACTGTAATTTAGGCAAGCGCGCTCATAATAGAAGCGATTGAGAGCGCGGCTCATGGTTGCATAGCAACGACAGACGCCACTGGAGCGAAAGCTCATTGGAAAGGAGAATGCGGCGCGGCCGCTTATGTGACGCGATATGTGAATGCCCCTTAGAACGGCGACTTTTTCTTTGCATATCAGACAGGTATCAACTAGAGAATAATAATAATAATAATAATAATAATAATAATTTAACGGGCCGGATTATGTTTTTTTTTTAGATCAGTTGCGGGCCGGGTAGAGGTGGTAGGCGTGCCGTAAATGGCCCGCGGGCCGGCAGTTTGAGACCACTGATCTAACGTCTTTGCTGCTTACTTGGCGGCCACGGCCAGTGCAGCTGGCATCCAACTTAAAGGTGCATTGCTGCCACCTACAGTACTGGAGTGTGAAACAGATTAGTGGGGGGAAAAAAAACAGATGATGACTGCGTGCGTGGCGGGTGGTGGGCCGGCCCGCCGGCCGTCCTGGAGTACCGGCCGTTCTGTGATTCTCCAGATCACACAGATGGCCAGTCCGCCCCTGAATTCAACCATACTAATAAGCAAAAATGACTTTAGATTTAGAAATAAGAGTGTTGAACTTCCTTCTCCTGTACCCTATTCTTCTTTAATCCAGAACAGCAGCACAGCTGAAAGGTTTGTTTGAGCTGCGCCCTCTACTGTACAGGCGAAAATATGCATTTCCTTCAGCCTGAGGCTTATTCATTTCACTTTTGGTGTGAAAGGGCCTTAACATTTGCTAAAAACAGAACTTTTTTTTTTCGTTACTAAAAAACAAACAAGCAAGCTCAGCCCAGGTGAGAAAAAGTAATGCAAAAGTAATGTAATTCATTAATTCATAATCATCAGCTGGCTCTCCTGGCATTAGTTCTGTTTTGCAGCAAAAAACAAAAAAGGAGAAAACGAATATTGGTGAAATCTTGGCTGAAATCCTTCTCAGTTCTTTACTTTCATCTATAAAAGAAAGCAACATCCGGTTGAATCTTGCTCGCTCTCATTGGTATCCCGTCGGAGGCAGATCGATCAAGAGATGTAAATATCAAACATGTTGGGACTGGGGAGGCTCCGACTCGATCAGGAGCAGTAAAAATTGTAATGACACCACAGAATTGAGGATTTTTTGGACAAAAAGTTGGTTGTGACAGGCCTCGAATCGGATCACTGGGGGGTGCAAATCAAGCCCAAAATCGGGCTTAAAATCTTCAAGTGTGTGGCCAGCATAAGGGATATTTTCAGCTGTTTTATCATCTGTCAGTGGAAAATCGTATGTCTAAATGTTTTGAAAAGCAATAGCACACTTCTCCTCAGCAAAACACGTGATTTGAGGAATCATTCATATGGTGCTTAGTGATAGGGGTTTGTTCAATGGCATAACCCTATGTATGAGCAATAGTAATGCCACTATAAATAATAGTGCTCGGCTCAATGATAATTATATAAGCTCATTCCCCAAAAGAACATTTCAAACAGGAATTTTAGACATGATCCCAGAAACCCACTCTTAAATTTCTATTCAAAAACAATCTAACTAGATTTTCACATGGTCTTTTTCCATAGCAGACAGAGAAAAAAAATCTTTCCATTTACAGGCACTAAGCTTAAAGTCAACTGAGGCATTGAGACATCTAAACAGATAGGGAAAATTCCTCCTGTACAGCCAAAACATGCATTTTAATGATACTAGCAATGCATGCTCATACTACAAATTGAATGTCATCAAAAATAAAGCACCGCTGAAATACGCTTCATACAGACGTCTTCTCTTTTGAGAAGTTTACTTCTGACTGACTGATATTTTCATGCTCCATTTCTCCTGAAGGCATAAAGTGCAGACAGGGAGCTTTTAGGGTCATGAAGATAAAGCAGAGACAGATATGCTGTTCTGCTCTTCAATTCAGAGACTTACGATTAATCCATGAAGTGCTTTGGCTGCAGTTTATTAAAGGAATAATTCACCTCCAATTTTGTCTTCACCCTCATGTTATTCCTAATCCATATGTAAATGTTAAGATGTTCAGGACTTTCATGGCACTTTTTAGTCTTTTTTGGAGCTTGTTGACAGGCTCTGGTCATAATATGCTTTTACTGTAGCAGCTCAGAGCTTCTTCAAAAATATAATATTTTGAGTAGCACAAAAGAAACTAGGAGTGCAAGACGAAAATAGATTCAGATGCATCGTGATTCTGTCTTCAACGATTTTGTTTATTGCTTGAAATATGTTTCTTTGTTCCTCTTTATTACTTTTTATATAATAAATACATATAATAAAGCTAAAATAACACTGGCATAGTCTATAAACTCATTAATGATTACGAAAAAATGTAGATCAAGAATCGTTTAAGAATGATTCCCGGAATCGGATCAGATCATCGGATCAGCCTAAAGATTCCAAAAAAGAAAGTCATACAGCTTTTAAAACGACATGAGGGTGAATAAATGATGACAGAATTTCCCTTTTTTGGTGAACTATCCCTTTAAGAAACTCAAATGGGAAGCTCTTGTGACGGAGGACTGTAAGCATAATCTGAATTACCCATGATTCAATAAAACATCTGCCTCACCAGGCTCCCTAACAAAACCACTTTCAAGACATTCAGAGCCAGATTGAGCCTATTGATTGTTGCATTTCAATAAGACCCGTCGGTTTGAAAGATTTCCAATCAAAAATCAAAGTCCCCAGTAAATGTATACAACTATTTAGCAATATGTTAATGAGCAGTTAATTAGTCCAGAGTGGTGTTACGATCACAGCTGAACCTAAAAGAAAGTGCCAACGTGGCTAAAAACCAAACGGAAACCTTCTAAGGTCAAACTTTGAGCTTTGGACACGGAGCACAAAACCTCGTGCATGAGCAAACAGGATGAACCCTGCACCTGCACTGTAAGGAAGTGACTGCTACAGAAATTCATTAGGACGAAGGTCAGATTCTTCTCCTAAATGGTGCCAAGAGGCCTGTAAAAAACGAGCTCTGGCACGGTGGAGGTATTGCCGTCTAGGCACCGAGGCACAGCGGACTCGCATTTGACAACCTCTGCAGAAATCTCCACCCCGTGGGTCTGATCTCAGGATGTCAGTTACACCTTCACAATTCAGATTGATGTCTACACTACACAAAACACTGAAACACTCTTATTTGAATGATGATACACTTTCCAGCTTGTCAGACACATATTCACTGGCTTTTCACACTGGTGAAAGAACGGTACAGTGAATTCAAACCACGTGGCTTCTTTTTTTCAGTTACTCAGTAAGATTTTTTTCATTTATATTGAAAGAAATTGATACTTTTATTAAGAAAGGATGGATTATATTGATCAAAAGTGACAGTAAACACTTTTACATTGTTACAAAATATTTATATTTCTATAAACGCTTTGTCTATTCATCAAATAATCCTTAAATGTATCATGGTTTCCACAAAAATATGAAGCAGCACAACAGTTTAACATTGATAATAATGATAAATGTCTCTTGAGCAGCAGATCAGCATATTAGAATGATTTCTGAAGGATCATGTGACACTGAAGACTGGAGTAATGATGCTGAAAATTCAGCTTTGCATCACATAATACTATATGCTGGGTATAAATAATAATAAATGCTTGGTTAAAAACAACCCAAGTTGGGTTGAAAATTGACAAACCCAGCGATTGGGTTAAATGTTTGCCCAACGTGCTGTGCAGTTCAATTTAACCCAAATATTGTGTAAAAATTACAATATGGCTGGCTTAAAATGAACCCAAAAAAGGTTGGAAATTAAAAATCAGACATAATTAGAGGCAACAGGCATAATCAAAAGTTGAACATTTATTAATAAGAAATGTAAAAATGTTTATTGTTTAATTATTATTCATTAAACACTTTAATAAATGTTCATTTCCAACATACTTTGGGTTCATTTTAATCAAGCAATACAGTAATTTTTAAACAATAGTTGAGTGAAATAAAACTAGCCAGCAGGTTGGGCAAACATTTAACCCAACTGCTGGGTTAAAACAAACCAATTGCTGGGTTTGTCCATTTTCAACCCAACTTGGGTTGTTTTTAACCCAGCATTTTTTTAGAGTGTGATATATATGCAATATTACTGTATTTTTGCATAAGAGACTTCTTTTAAAAACATTAAAAAATCTTACCGAAAGGTATGAAAGATAACATAAATACAGTTTGAAACAGTCAAATTCATCTATATATTTCAATATTTATTGGATTATAAGCCTATTTATAATCAGAATTATCCTCACTTTATTCACATCTTGATTTTTTTCTGAGGAAGATCTCTTACTTAACAATTTGCACAAAAGAAAAAAAGAACATTTTACAAGAAAATACTATTTCAGTCTTTCTGCTTTGAAATTTCAAGTTTAATGTGTGTTACTTGTAATGATTTGTAAGTTACTAGTTACTAGCAATTTAGTAAATTCTCCACCATTTTTTTCCCCAGTGTATCTTAGAAGGCAGTAATCATGTTGCCTACCTTGCAAAACAGACTTAGCATCAGATGATGCCTTAAAATGCTACCTATGATTTGGAACAAAGATAAAATAGGATGCTAGTGGTTAGAGATGTGTCGGTCTGTTGGGTGATGTCTATAGATTAGGGCTTCCTCGTGTTACAATAACATGACCAGTCAGAATCCCTGTGTCTGTCCGTCAACTCGGGATCAATTTATAACCACACCACTTTGCTGATTCATCTGTCTTACGTGATTCTCCATGAATATTTCATGAACTCTGATATGGAATGGGAACCGGCTCAGAAATGCCAGACATCGGATTTTATACCTATTGTTCTGCTCATCTCAACATGTAGGGAACAGAAAGCATAACAGCAAACATCAGGCTATGAAAAAACACAGCAGTGAAAACAAACTTTGTCTTTGATAATATCTATCCCACCGTGAGCCGAGGGACGTGTTGAAACAGTAGGACTATTTTTATCATGATCAGGAGCTTGTGCACTGACAGGACAGTCAACACGCCACCGCTTTACACAAGCTGAGCCTCAGCAAAGATTTGCTCTCATCTAAACACAGCTAAAACACAAACACAACAGTCTGTGAAGTGGAAAAACAAGTTTTTATAACAACACGCGAAAGGCTTTCTAAAAATCTGCAGGGAAACATTACTGGAATCTTTGGAAGGTTTAAGAAAAATACTGCAGTCAGTCAGAACTACAGATGATTAAGGTGACCTACAGAAGGTGGTCAATAATGTAGATTAAAGCAGGTGTCGACATCTGTGCCTCTGAAGGCTGCGTTAATGGGTCAGACATCAGCAAAACACCACTGCACACATCTGTCTGTCATTCTCCTACACTTCTGGTCACAAGTTTGGAATGATTAAGCTTTTTTTTAAAGGGGACATATCATGAAAATCTGGCTTTTTCCATGTTTAAGTGCTATAATCTGGTCCCCGGTGCATCTACCAACCCAGAAAATGTGAAAAAGGACAACTGAGTAACTTTGTTTTGGTAAGCCTTTCTCTGCAAGCATGTGAAAAAACAAGCCACGCCCCTAATGACGTAGGAAGGGGATCTCATAATTTTACCGCCCCTTAATCTGCACATTTCGCAAGCAACAACGGTGTACCAGTTCTAACGCTATGGCAAAAGTTCAAGCAAAGCATGCTAACTGTCTAGCATGACACTATGCTATGTTGGGCTGCTTTAGAGAAGAGGAAGAGTTGTTGTAGTAGAGTGTTGTTATCATGTCCTCATTTTACACCGGACTGCTTCACAAACGAGGGTCAATTCAACGCTAGATTTGCACAAAAGATTAACATGACGGCACATGCTAGTGGATGAGTTGAATCAACTCCACAGCAACTATATAAATTTATCCACTAATCATTCAGAAACGTCCAGTTTCATTGTAAAAGTTGTAACTTCTTCCTGAGTCTCTCCATCAGTGTCGACTCCGGTTTGAACAATGTAAGGCTGAACACCGTTACTGACAATCCTCATTTTGGCTGCGTGAGATTCTCCAGCTTTGTTGTTGTTGAGCAACCGAAGCGCGAGCTGTTAAAGCTCCACCCTCTTCTGGAAAGGGGGCCGGGAGCAGCAGCTCATTTGCATTTAAAGGGACACACACAAAAACTGTGTGTTTTTGCTCACACCCAAATAGGGGCAAATTTGACAAGCTATAATAAATGATCTGTGGGGTATTTTGAGCTGAAACTTCACAGACACATTACATCGTATTACATATTGTGAAAAGGGGCAGAACAGGTCCCCTTTAATGTTTTAGAAACAAAGTGAAGTGTATTATACTCACCAAGGATACATTTAATTGATCAAAAATACAGTAAAAACAGTAATATTGTTAAATATTATTGCAATTTAAATACACTGGTTTTTATTTGAACATATTTTAAAATGTAATTTATTCCTGTGATCAAAGCTGAATTTTCAGCATTATTACTCCACTCTTCAGTGTCACATGATCCTTCAGAAATCATTCTAATATACTGATTTGATGCTCAAGAAACATTTCTTATTATTAGCGATATTGAAAACAGTTGTGCACCAAGTCAGCATATTAGAATTTACTGTATTTTTGATCAAATAAATGTAGCCTTGGTGAGCATAAGAGATTTCTTTCAAAAATGTTTTAAAAAATCTTAATCATTCCAAACTTTTGTATATAAATCTCTCGTGCATTGCACGAAGAAGGTCAGTACAAAGCTAATACATGAAAGTTAACAGTGTTTTAGGAGAATACTTGTGATGCAGAAAGTTGGATGCTTTTCAGAAGAATGTAGTTCATTCATTTCCCAAATGCAGCAGTCTAAAGGAACGCATTGCTGAAATGGATACTGTAGTCAGGCACACCCACCCTGTGGTAAACTGACAGCTAAACAGGCATTGTTTTGATGTATCATACGTTCTCTCTTGACTTTTAGAATAACAGATTGTCAGCTCATCAGACATGGAATGAAGAAACCGACATTGCATTTCACATAGCCTGACAACAACATGGAAACGCAAACACACCTACAGCTCACATTCCCTAATGATGGCAGGTGTACGCTGTCTTTGCATCATCAAATAACCTTCAAAAGGCATGCACACTGCAAGCGCAGGGGTCGGCGACAGCAGTAGTAGACCCCTGTAGACTCAATCGCACACACACACGTCTACATGTCAGGCTGCACTGCATGTCTCCCTGCATCCGTGTGCAGCAGGCAGTGATGCACCAGCCTGCAAAATGTAGGTGAAGCACCAGCAGCACTGCACAGACTACTCAAAATGTGCATGTTGGAGTGATTTATCATGTGCATTGGCTTGCATATCTATCACAGGTACATGTCATTAATTTTACTAGCATGTAAAAGCCCATCCCCCTCCACCAAAAGAAAAAAAATCTGAATAAAATGCATTAAAATTTCATCCAAACCCAAAATACACATCTTATGACAATGCATGCTAAAAATAATCCAATGTCAATGCAAATTATTAATGATAATACGGCAGATGGTGAATACACCCACTTTACATACTGACACACTGAACTATTGAACATGCATGTATGATATTCCGGCCATGATGGTGTATATATGATGCTGCAGATACATTCAGTGAGCAAACATACAACATTGCATATTTCCAAACTATTCCGTTTTTAAACCCCCAATTACGCCTAATATGTCGAAATAGATGCAAAAAAAGGTTCTTACCCCGAAGCACACTGGTTTTATCCATGTACATCGCGCAGCAAAATACGAAACCAGTCATTAAAATACAGAACGGGGAGACACAATCCCCCCCAATCACTCAAGGACGAAATAAGAATCAAATGAATAGGATTAACGCTAAATAAAACGCAATTCCGGTTGCTCCTCCAGTCCACCGGCGAACGATCTAAGGCGCGAGGAGGATCTGCGCTCTCACGCGCATCTCCAGCGCCTCGAAACCAACGCGCGTTCACTACACAAACCCAGCGCAAAAACCAAGTTAATAACACCAAAACGACACTAAAACGAATATACTAGAGGTTTTTGCAGCGGTGGCCATGATGACACCGAAAATGCGGATATAATAAGGAAATAAAATGCACCCTCGCGCCCCCCACCCCTCGCCGACTGCCCTGACACACACACAGACAGCAGCAGCAGCAGCAGCAGGACCGGGTCCCTCCTCCCCTCACCATCATCTTTACCATCCTCAGCTCTGTTTCCTTGACAACAGTTTAGAGGGTTTAATTTGGACTGTGTATATATTGTGATACAGCTAATATTATCATTCAAAGCAAAAATGCCACAATTATTGTGTCCGTATTTGTTGTATATTCTAAATTCACACTGTTAGCTACTAAAAAGTGCCTTGGCAATACTATGGTATTTTGACACATATACCATGTTATATTACATTTGCATCACAAATCAAATTATTTTACCCAAGGCAACTTACAGTTCATTCAAGGTACATAGTTTTATACATATTAGGATGCATAATGTATATAAGGAATGCATTAAATGTGCATTTGCTGGGAATCAAACTAATGACCTTGGCATTGCTAGAATCAGACTTAATACAGTGATGATATCGGATTTACTATGATACTTTGATATACACCACGCTACTAAAATTCATGCACTCCGAGGTATTTCTAAGAAAAAATATAGTATGGTATATCAAAATAATAATAATAATAAAAATAAACATGGAAGTACTACTTTTGTGGAAGCTACACACAAATACAAGCATACAATAACTCCAATCACAAAAACGTGAATAAATATAAAATATATTTATTAAACAGAAATAAAATTTAATATTTAAAAACATTCCGCAGCTGTAACACTGCCGTTTCACTTACTCTAAAATAATAGATTGATGTGATTAATTGAACTGATACATTTGAAATGTACTCAATTAAAAAGGTTTGGACAGATCGAGGGCCTGTGACTCATGGAATAACCATCTTATAGTTAAACCGCATGTGTAGCGGTGTGTAATTAGGTTCTCTTAAAAATAGGCATCACAAATGATCACGCACGTGACCCCGTCTGTCATCATCTACATGTACTGACTTCAACCAGAGACTGTATGAGGGGAAGGAGACAAGCCACTCCTAAGAAAATGAATAAAAGAAACCACAACACTTAAAGGAAGTCCTGTCTTTCAGTCTAAAGAGTTAGTCACCTTTTTGAAAGAGGAATGGCCTGTTTTTTTCTACTATAGGGCTTGCATGTGCAGGTTTTTAATGTGAAACTAAAAAAAACTAATTCGAAATTTAAATGAAACTATCTTAAAAAGAGCACTGGAGATTTCAGTCTTTCAATTTTCAAGTGGAAATGAGCTGTACTTGTATGCTTATTATCTACATAAGATGGAAGTGAATGGGAAATAAAAAAATAAAAAAAAGAGAGCAATTTTTGGGTAAAATCTACAAATCAGCCACAATCAAGTAGTTTATGATGTCTAAATATATACGTCCAAATACAAAACCTAATACAACCCGAATTACAGAAATGTTGGGACAAATTTGAATAAAATTAAAACTAAGACTTTCAAATAACATGAGCCAATATTTTAATCACCATAGAACATAGATAACATAACAAATGTTTAAAGGTCTGTGTATTCCCTAGTTATGTATTTATGTCTATATTATTTTATATGTATTTATGTAAATATATTGTGGATACAATGGTACAATTTTGTGTTTCCCCCCCCAGATGGGACCAATCTGCCTTACATGCATTGTATTTTATATTCCTCTGCTATATTTTATACGTAAACACTGTATTAATTGAAAATAATATGCATTTCTTTTAATATTTGTATTATTTTAGATACATATGGTAAACGTGGCATAATTTAGAGGTGAATATTGTACAGTAAATATATTATGAATATTAAAATATGGTAGTGTATATATTTTATAAATAAAAAATGCAAAAAATGCAGTATATAAGGCAGGGGTGGGGAACTTTGATCATAGAAGGCCATTATCTTGTTTGGAGTTTAGCTCCAACCCTGGAAAAAAAAACACTCACCTGACCTGCATTCAACTTTAGTTATCCTGAAGACCTTGATTAGCTTCAGGTGTGTTTAATTAGGGTTGGAGCTAAACTCTGCAGGACAATGGCCCTCCAGGATCAACATTCCCCACCCCTGATATAAGGGAACTCAAGTTGTGGGTTTCTGAAATCTTGGACCTCCAGACCTCCAGTAATGTAAATAAGCACAATGACATAGCAAATGCTTCTGGTGTCGACATAAACCACTGCAAAATCATCCATCCAGATGGGTTTCAAGCCGGATTAACATTCCGTTTAGGACACCGAGTAGAGGCTGAGAACACAATGATGAATCCTGACACAGAATATGAAAGTGTGTCACACCAATTTCTCTGACATCAGGTGAAGAAACTAGTCGGCTGATCTCTGAGGTCACACAATTTACACACAGCTTCCCTCCAGACAAGACACTTCATGCTATAGCGTGCATCTAGGCTGATTTGTGATGGCTGTATTTCCCTGTTGTCAAAGGTCTGAATAATCCTCTCGCACAGAGAATGACTTGAGATTACGTGGCACGGGGTTTGCCCTATCTCTCACTCTCTCCCTTTCATTTTCCTCACCCCTGCTGGGTCCGCAGTGCTGTTGCTCTCTCAGACCCTGGCACAGGGTGTAGGCTTTAAATGGAGAGATTTACCCCCCTGATTTCCCTAGAGAGAAGGCCATCTGCCTACTGTCACCCGGCCCATTATTATGACTTCTACACAGTGCGCATGCTCACTGACGGCATCACAAGTCTAAATGCCACAGGCCAATGACTCACGTGCGCTGGTAAACAGCATTCATATTATTAAAAGCATGCATAAAAATAATAAAATAAATAAATTCTGAATAAAAAAAATACATAAAGAAAGAAAGAAATCTAAGAACATAAAAATAAAATCTAAGTAAATAAATATGAACAGTCACATGATTTGAGGAATGAATCATGTATGTAGCAGATACACATTAGGCCGAGTTACCAGGCAATGTTTAATACTTACGTACAGGGGTTTGTTTAAATCTCTAATCTTACGCATGAGCAATAATAATAATAGTAATGCTTGCCTTAGAAATCAGCACTAATAATAGCACAATAGCGCAGTATGCGACTGAGGGAGCCATTTATAAATTTCCTGTATTCAATTATTAACATCATCTCCAGAGGTGTATTCATCCTCTTGTGTTTATCTCAAGGCCAAAATACACCAACAACAAGATGATTATAATAGACTTAGTGGAACAGTTCACTGTTTTTTTTGTTCGGAGGGATGAACTAAGGGTTAATGGGGTTGACCTTCATTCCCAGCATTCAATGCACTTTTATTGGCCCCTAGACAAATACACACACACACATCATCTTTTTTTTAACATTTAATTAACACACTACACACATGGGGCTTGTGCAGAATAAATTTCAAGTACTACACTTCAATATATATATATATATATATATATATATATATATATATATATATATATATATATATATATATATATATATATCAAAAGTGACAGTGAAGATATTTTTTGTAATTACTTGACATTTCTTTGTAATTATTTGTGAAATTTACTACCAAATTCAGAGTGAAAGTTGTGTAAATTCATTTTTTTCAGTGTACAAAAGATTTATATTTCAAATAAATACTGTTCTTTTGAACTTTCAAAGAATCCTGAAAAAAAAAAAAAAAAAAATTAGCAGCCAACTGTTTTCAACGTTGATGATAAAAAGAATATTAGACTGAATTCTGAAGGATCATGTGACACTGAAGACTGAAGTAATGATGCTGAAAATTCAGCTTTGATCACAGGAATAAATTACATTTTAAAATATATTCAAATAGAACACAGTTATTTTAAATTATGATTTTTTTTTTTTTTACAATATTACTGTTTTTACTATATTTTTGATCAAATAAATGAAGCCTTGGTGTGCATAAAAACATTCAAAAACCTTACCAACCCCAAACTTTTGAACGATATGCAACATTGTTGTCACATGGTCTCATGAATTCGAATGTTTAATTGGAGAAAAAAAAAAAACTGAGTTATTTAGCATTTTTAATCCAATTTTATAAACAAATATCTAAATTCTTCTGATAATGTTTCCAGTTCAAGAATCACACTGGAAATGGAAGATCAAATGAAGTGCAATACAAATATACACTGTAAAAAAGAATTGAGTTGGTTTAACTTAAAAAAAGTTGCCTGGTTGCCTTCAAATATTGAGTTCATTGAAATAAAAAAGGGGGTTTTTGAGAATATGAGAAAAAAAAAATTAAGAAAAAAAGAAAAAAGAGTATTTGAGGTTTAATCAACAGAACTCAAAATATTGTTATCTGAACCAAATTAATTATTGAAGTTGATTTGACAAAAGAAAAAAATATTTTTTTACAGTGTAGAAGGCCATTCCGATATTCCACGCTTGCACACCTACATACAGCAAAAATAGCAAGAGTAGCATGCAACATGCTATTCTGAACATAGCCATAGCGAAGGACAGGAAGTGTATCGGTGGATTATGGCCGGCTGTTGTTGTACTGGAGGGTCTAGTGTCAGTAATGGAGCTGGTGTGAGAGCAGGGCCGAATGAGGCCTTGAGAGTCTCAGCTGTTTGCTTGCTGACATATCGAACTGACTCCCAGAGGGCTGGATTTGTTACGCCCCCTTTACCAGATGTCTAACAACACACTCAGATAGAGGGGGCTGGTCGTCTGCTCACTTGTGAGAACGCATGATTCTAAAAACATGATTAATAATATCCGGTCTGTTTCAAAACAAGCCTCAGCTGACTTTCAAGTGACTGTGAATACAATAAGCAGTTAGCATTTACAATGCAATTCAGTTTTCAGCAGCCTACTAACCAGAATTATATGAACAAAGTAGGTAAACCAAGGTTAAACAAGCAGATTCCTGATAAACTTCAAAAGGACATTGTAGTCCAAACGGAAGGTTTTATCAGTTTCCTCCAAAAGCAGTTTCTGTTGTAAACGGCTTCAGATAACAGATATTACACTACACCTCTGCACTACGGTCTTCCCTAAACCAAACCTGCTCAAAGCATCTCTCCCAGGGATTGAACCAGGTTGCAGATATTCAAGGAAGACCTTCAGAATGGTGCATAAGGAGTAAAAGATTTATGATGCCATTGATTTTTACTGCAAGTAGCTTCGCTTATCTCTAGCAAAGAAAATCCATCTTGCTTCGGTTACAGCGTTCCAGGCTTCTATTTCAATTCTGATACTATTGTATGTATAGATGAGCGCTTCTCTGAGCGGTCAGGAATGCAATGCTTTGTTCAGCGCAGACGGGGCAGGAATGTGGGTTCAGTGATCTTTGACTTTGGTATTTGAGTCTGAGTCTCATAATGGAAGTCTTAAAGTCAAGGAGCCGAGAGAGATGAATATAGTGCACTACTGTTCAAAAGTTTGGGGTCAGAAACCAAACGTCCATTACCATATCTGAATTTCAGCTGTGAAGGCCTCCTCAGCACTTGATATAGTGATATGAACAAGTGTTGTCATGATACCAAAATTTTGACTTCGATATGATACCCGACTAAAATACCTCGATATCGATACTGAATCTATCAAACAACTCTTAAAAATAAAATTTAATTTTTGGCATTGATGATTCCATGAAGAACCTTTAACATCCATGGAACCTTTCCATTCCACAAAAGGTTCTTTAGATTATTAAAATGTTCCTCACACTTAAAAAAAATGGTTCTTTTAAGAACTGTTCACTGAAAGGTTTGTTGGAGAAACAGAAATGGTTCTTCTACAGCATTTACTGTGAAAACCCTCTTTTGGAACCTTTATTTTTAAAAGTTAAGGCAAAAAACTAAAACAGTAACAGTAATTTTTAAGAAACTAAAAACTCACTTGACCAGCGTGTTCCCACCTTGCTTTTTGAACATTTCTTCCCCTTCATTTAAAAAAATAAAAAATAAAATAATAATAATAATAATAATAATAATAGTAATATTTATATGCCAGTGTGAACGTCCTAACAGAAATGTTTGCAACAATCACCAATCACGTTAACATTCTCTAGGAGGATTAGGGCCAAGCAATAATAAAAAAAATTAAAAACCATCTTGAGATTCAATTCATTATAATGCGAGAAAAAGTCTAAATACAATGTTGAGAATAAACTCATTAAATTGAGAATAAACTCGCTGTGTTTCGAAAAAAAAACGTGTTAAATTTCAAGAAAAGTTGAAATAAAATGTTGAGAATAAATTATTCAATTGAGAATAAAGTTGTGTTTTGAGAAAAATCATTAAATTAAATTTCTTAAATTTGGAGAAAAAAGTCTAAATAAAATAAACATTAAATTGAGAATAAAGTCATTGTGTTTTGTGAAAAAATTAGAAATGAAATGTCAAGAATAGTCACGCATTTGATCAGTGTTCATTGCATACTCATATTAAGTGTGATTTTCTTTTTTCTTTTGTTGTTAAACATTAATCACACAGACAACAGCAGGAATATTAGGCTGCTGTCACTTTAAGACCTGCATGGATCCAATACATTGAAACACATCCGATTTCTTTCTCAACTGTTTACGTACACTAAAGACATACCCGACTGCGTTTACGTGAATAATCACCAGAACATGGATTTTGACATATTTTTGACCATTCAAGCACAATAATCTGTGAATGAGAACTTAAAGTCCCCCAGTGGTTAATATCAAGTATTTAATGTTGTTTATTTGTCTATGTGGTGTTTTAAATATGCTTTAAGACAAATCATGTGCAAATTCATGAGTCAACACCATTGCTGAGTATTTTCTCTTTAAAACTGCAGTGATCTAAAATATAATTTGAAATCGCTGGTGTTTCTGACATCACAGACTACCTTGTAACCAATCACGTCAATGTACCGACGGGCTTTAACATATCATTAACTATGATCGATCTGAAGCAGGCGAGTCTCAAGAGAAGGTTATCCCGTTATATGTTTCTGTATATATGAAAAATCAGGTAGATTTAGCTATATAGCGAGTGTATGATGTTTATTACGATGTTACGATGAACTATATGCATTTCTCGACTGATGTTCTGAGTTGTTCAAAGCATTTGTAAGGATGCTGATTTTTAGAAGACAGCTGTCTGAACATGGTTTGTGTAACATTAGCAATACATGATAACAGTCAAGCAAAAGGCTAATCATATTAATGACTGTTATGTGTCCAACGTTGTAAAAAGCGATATCATTGAGCAGCGTTTACCTCAGTAAGTTGACCGAGTGGATCTCTGAGTTTGTGCGAGTGAGTGGAGGCGGGGCTAATTAGCATATTCATGGTTCTGCGCATACTAAATGAAGCAAGGGTGTAGAGTTACATTCTAACCATTTTAAAAAAACTTTAAATATGTAATTTTGATGATCAAAAATTAGTTTTAAGGGATACAATTATTGACTACAGGGTGATATTTTAAGTCAGGATCGCATGCTGTCTGAAAGGCAGCTTTCTGTGCATACGCTTCAGGTCTAAGCCTGGCATCGCGAGCGTCCCACGCTTTATTTTTGCATGCATGCATGTTTCTTTGTTGCTTTTATTGTGATTCTCTGTGCATATATTACTTCTGTATGGAGTGGAGGCAGTGCTCTGCACACACGTCCTGGCTCCTGCTGTCACACATCGATGCAATATACGACTCTTATTAGAATGCTGTCATTCTAAAAGTACCGGTACTAATAAAATTTCGTATCGTACCGTTTTTAATAACAGGTTATCATGATACCTTTCTAGTACCTGTATATTGTGCAACACTAATACGAACAGTAACGATGGCATCGGTTTTACCGTATCAATTCGAGCATGAGTTTTCATTCTTGGTAGTGGATTTGCTTTCTCAGCGCCGAAAACAGTGTCAATGACACGAACCAAACTCTTCCAGACCTCAGCTACAACTACAGAGTTTTATGTTTGCGGGCAGCCAATGAAGATTATAAAAGCTGGCATTATGCAAATTTGTTACAAATTCACGCAGGCTTGTGCAGGAAGTAAGAATGGAATTAATAATGACTCGTTTCAGGCAGTTCAGAATCAGTTCTTTCTTTTGGGAGACAACAACATTTATTGTGCACTTTAAAGGTGCCGTAGAACGTCTTTTTAAAAGATGTAATATAAGTCTAAGGTGTCCCCTGAATGTGTCTGTGAAGTTTCAGCTCAAAATACCCCATAGCTTTTTTTTTAATTCATTTTTTTAATTGCCTATTTTGGGGCATCATTAAATATGCGCCGATTCAGGCTGTGCGGCCCCTTTAAATCTCGTGCTCCCCTCCCCCGGAGCTCGCGCTTGCCTTAACCAGCATAAACAAAGTTCACACAGCTAATATAAACCTCATAATGGAACTTTACAAAGTGTTCGTCATGCAGCATGTCTGATCGTGTAAGTATAGTATTTATTTGGATGTTTACATTTGATTCTGAATGAGTTTGAGGCTATGCTCCTTGGCTAAAGCTAACATTACACACTGTTGGAGATTTATAAAGAATGAAGTTGTGTTTATGAATTATACAGACTGCAAGTGTTTAAAAAATGAAAATAACAACAGTCTTGTCTCCGTGAATATAGTAATAAACAATGGTAACTTTAAACACATTTAACAGTACATTAGCAACATGCTAACGAAACATTTAGAAAGGCAATTTACAAATATCACTAAAAATATCATGATATCATGGATCATGTCAGTTATTATTGCTCCATCTGCCATTTTTCGCTATTGTTCTTGCTTGCTTACCTAGTCTGATGATTCAGCTGTGCACAGATACAGACGTTAATACTGGCTGACCTTGTGTAATGCCTTGAACATGAGCTGGCATATGCAAATATTGGGGGCGTACATATTAATGATCCCGACTGTTACGTAACAGTGTTATGTTGAGATTCGCCTGTTCTTCGGAGGTCTTTTAAACAAATGAGATTTATATAAGGAGGAAACAATGGTGTTTGAGACTCACTGTATGTCATTTCCATGTACTGAACTCTTGTTATTTAACTATTCCAAGATAAATTCAATTTTTAATTCTAGGGCACCTTTAATCTTTGAATGTTTACAGACCTTTTACATTCACAAACACCTATATTACACACTACATAAAAAGTAATATCCAAAAAAGCATAATAGGGTACTTTAAAGTATTAGGTCTCATTCATGAAACAAGCACAAGGACTTAATAAATAATGTAAGTGTTCCCACAGCTCAAACAGTAAAGCATGCAATGCCAAGGTCATATGTTCAATTCCCAGAGAATGCATGAACTGTTCAAATGTATGCTTTGGATAAAAGCATCTCCCAAATGCATACATTTACTGCTGCATTGAATTGAATGACACAATTTACATAGAAAACAGAAATTCATTTAGCTCTTATCATGAATAAGACCTATGGATCAGTGAGCACAGTGAATTTGATTCATCGGTCTACCATATCACATGGTTTTATCATTTACACATCGACACCAGTGCACACGTGGACTTGGACGCTGACCATGCTGAAAAAATGCATAAAATGCTACACGTATAGGAAAATCCATGGAGTGCTGCATGCATTTCTCTCATCCCTTCACTGCTGGAAAAAAAGAAACGTGGTTTAGAGGTCACATGTTGTATTTTGTCTGCCTCTCTCATTACATTTTCTGCTGTGGAGAAGCCGAGACCGAAGACGCCCCCCTCCTCCTCTCTCCAGACACACATTCATCTCTCTCGTGAGCCGTCTAATCAGCTCGTGATTTTGAGACCCATCTCTGTACTTATCAACCCCTCCCCGTTTACTTGAGCAGATTAAAGCGTCCAGGATTTGAGCGAGTGGGTTAAAGCTCCCTCTCGAGCGATTAGAGCTTCCGCTGACGCGCTGCTCTCTTTCTCCTGAGTCCTGCCACGTTGTCCGTGGTTTCAAACGGCAGCACGGCATTCCCACACGCTGACACAGTGACACTGTCTTCACTTTCCCTTGATTTTCCTTCATCTCATCCTCTGCCTACAGCTGCAGCAGCAGATAGCATTTTAGTTCACGTCCACAAACACCACTACACACACACACACACACACACACACACACACACACAATATGCAGCCTTATTCATTCAAGGGTCACTATTCTCACTAGTTTATTTAGTCTACTAACAATGTACAACAGTGGACATATATGTATCAGAAGAAATAAAATACAATATATATATTTGAGCCAAATGTCATTTCCATCACATTTCTAATTTTGTGAATTCAAACATTTTTGCAATAAAATGGCCTAAATCCTTTGTCATGCTAGGGCTAATTTGATAGCTAAGCTCTTTATTTACCTTGCTAACCAAGTACATTAACATTAAAAAAAAAAAAATGAAAAAAAAAAAAAACATATTGTGGTTGCAGTGGAAAAACTGATTTTCATTTGTATATAAATATATACACTAAAAAAAAAAATGTTAAAAAAAAAAAAAAAAACGAATAATGTACTGGCAGAAAATTACCAGGACATTATCCAGTAATTTTAGACATTTCTGTTAATCCTAAAACACAAGGCAATGAAGTTCAAAATACAGGTAACAAACCTGTAAAAAAACAAAAAAAACAAACAAACAACAGAAAATTATGTCAAATTAATACAGTACATTGTATATATATATATATATATATATATATATATATATATATATATATATATATATATATATATATATATATATATATATATATATATTAGTAGTAGAAGTAAAGTAGTAAAAATATATAAAAGGTTTGAATGTTTGGGACATAAAGGACAAAAACTGTTCAAAAACAACAAAATAAATGAAGACATAATTTAAAAACAAATGACAAAATTGGGTGTTTTAAAGATCCATGCAAGAATGGGACAAAAATGTCCTACCCAAACTTCCTGTTTCAATACAAAATACATTCATATCCTTGGAAAAAATAGGAAATATGTCTGTGATGTGATCATTTAAATGAATAAAGAATAAATATTATATATATATATATAATATAATATAATATAATATATATATAATATAATATATATATATATATATATATATATATAGGTAGATAAATATTTTTTATTAATTAATTAAAAACATACATTTTTAATAGCAATAAAAAAAACATTAAATCTTAAAATTAAAAATAAAAATAAAAGGAAATAGAATAAATCTAATTTAAAAAAATAAAAAGGCAAGGAAAAATATTCTTTGAATTCATAAAAAAAAGTGTAATACATTTATTTATAATATAATATAATATAATATAATATAATATAATATAATATAATATAATATAATATAATATAATATAATATAATATAATATAATATAATATAATATAATATAATATAATATAATATAATATAATATAATATAATATAATACAATACAATACAATACAATACAATACAATACAATACAATACAATACAATACAATACCATGGGACATAAAAGTGCAAGTCACAATAAAGATCTTGTTTGCCTTAATATAGACACTGTTTCCCTGTTAGCTAACCAAAGATAACTACAGGTCCATTAGATGTATAACGTAACGTAACGTAACGTAACGTAACGTAACGTAACGTAACGTAACGTAACGTAACGTAACGTAACGTAACGTAACGTAACGTAACGTAACGTAACGTAACGTAACCCCATGGGACATAAAAATGCAAGTCACAATAAAGATCTTGTTTGCCTTAGTATAGACACGGTTTCCCTGTTAGCTAACCTAAGATAACTACAGGTCCATTGATATAATATAATTAATATAATATAATATAATATAATATAATATAATATAATAATATAATATATATATAATATAATATAATATAATATAATATAATATAATATAATATAATATAATATAATATAATATAATATAATATAATATAATATAATATGGCTTAGCATAGACACTGTTTCCCTGTTAGCTACAATAACCTAAGAGAACTACAGGTCCAGGTTTATTAAATTCACCGTTGCATTTAAACAGAAGCAGTCACATGGTGAAAGTGTTTTTCACTGAATTAAGAAGGAAGGAAAGAGAAGCGGAAGGTGAGAGAACAGTAATAGCATCTCGCTCTGTCTGTCACGCTGTCACTTTGTTCACAGCTAGCTAACACTTACACAGTACCTGCTAAAGACTGTTCACTTGGTCGACACTGCGATTAATCACATCCGCTTCAGGCTATCACACGCATTACTAACCCAGGGTTCACATAATATACAACTCTTATGATAACCTCGATTTCGCTATAGGGAAATATGAAAAAGTGCCCTAAGGGGACATAGAGGATGTGTGCTTTAGGAGAAACGCATAGGGCAAATGTCAAGTGTCTTGCTCAAGGGCAAAATCTCATTCTTATGGGGTTGGGGGTTGACTAGTAAACACTCTATAGCTTGAGCGGGATTTGGTGAAACCAACAGCCATTGCTTTCAACTGTAATATCATGACTGTGTTCCTTCGGTTCTCCTCCGTGAGCCCCGGCCAAACCTCTGAGGTTTCTATTTATACCCGTGAGTGGTGCATGTGTGACCGAAATGCCTGTCAGTGCTCTTTGATAGCTATATTTTCTCATCATTTAACTCTTTATGTACCACTGTGCTGTTTTTTATGAAACTATGGACCTTCGGGAAGTGGAAACTATATTGACATTATTATTAGAGGTGTTTGCAAAGACAAGTGTCACCGTGAATGGCTGAGCATCACTTCCATTATATGGACTCACAAAGATGGATTATTTTCCTAAAAATCTTCCATTTGTGTTTATCTGAAGAAAGTCATATATCTCAGGATGGCATGAGGGTGAGTAAATGAGAGAATTTTCCTTTTCGGGTTTAAACATTAAACTGCACCAATTTTGCTTTGTGGAGACGATTGCTCTGAAACAAACCTGAAACAGTTTGATCCTAAAGCAACAACCAAACCAATTTTTTTTTTTTACTTTTCCTACTCAGTTTGTGTTTATTTCATATCCTGCACAGCACGAAATATGGATGCAATTATGAAACAAAAAATGAAAATATGCAAAAACCAATAGAGATAGACTTTTATGGGATCCTAACAAGAAACAGAACAGTAAAGCTTCATCAACACAGCTCCCAGTTGCTCCTTTCACTCCACTGTTTATTTCCCCAAAGGCTCCAAATCACATTACCCTACAACAATAAAGAAAGCGTAGACCATGTCTAAATATTACGCAGGGCCGATAAATCAACATGCTAAAGTAAAACTGTAATCAGATGAACTCTCTGTTGCACTGCCTTTCCCTCTGTATTTGCAATTTTAGTTCATTTAATAAAAGTTAACTACTTGAGGAGGAGGGAATTGTTTTGTTTCCAAAAGACTCTATTTAATTCACAATAAGTGCATTAACATTACAATTATGCTTAACCCAACTGCTTGTGAGGTCATGTCAACACCTTAAACTGTGGCCTTTTATCGGTTAAAGGTCATAAACCCAATTTGAAGTAAAATCCAATCAACACACATGGATAGTCATTATGCCAATTTCAGTTTTTCTGATGGCTTAAAACTAAAAAATGTTCACTATCGTTTAAATGTTTGGGGTTCGATTATTTATTTTAATTTTTTTAATTAGCCTAATATGTTTATTCAGCAAGGATGCATTCAATTAATCAAGTGACAGTAAATTCTTTTATAATGTAAGAAAAGATTTCTGTTAAATAAATGCTGCTGAAAATTCAGCTTTGATCACAGGAATAAATTACATTTTTAAAAATATTCAAATAGAAACCAGTTATTTTATTTTATAATATTGCTGTTTTTAATAAATGCAGCCTTGGTGAGCAGAAGAGACTTCAAAAACATTAAAAAAAATCTTATTGTCCAAAAATGTTTAAATGGTAGCTTTTAAGAAAAAAAACCTAAAGTAGTCAACCTCACTAATCAAGCTAGTTTTTGGATGACTAGACGACCCATAATTTGAATGTGCTTATGAAAATGATAGACTTGTACTAGTCTGTACCAATAATAAATGTATGTTAGGCTGCTTTAGGCTCTTGAGGTCTTGGACACGAGTCCTTTCCTAATCCAGTAATGACGAGACAAATACATTTGGACAGTTTCTTATGCTTATGTGAGGTATCATATCCTTAAATAAAACAATATACAACTATTCACATAGTAACATTTAATACTTATGTCTGTTCAATTCTCTAACCTTAAATACTAATTATTGTGATGCATAAATGTGTGGGTTTGAAGGTCATCTGTCATTTAGTGCTACAAAGTGTGCAAACATACAATTTTCACAATTCATAATATTGGAAATGAAGACACACATCCAGAATGGAAACAACCACCTCAGAGTAATCTAATCTCTCCACCAGATGGCTTTTATATGAGCATGTGGGCGTTTATAAACGTCTTAAAGGGTACGTCTGCTGAATTGAAGGCATAGTTCTGCTGCCATTGTTCCAGAGGCTGAGGTCAGTAAAGCATTTATGAAGGCCAAGATTTAAGATCTCACATTGCTATCTGATAAAATTTCTTTTTATCAATGATTCTGCCAAAACAAATCAGACTTTTCTAGAGAACCTTGAAAAACAATATAAAGAGAATAGTTCTGCATGAAGACTTTCATTGCGTAGGTTGCAATTATTAAAGTGGACTTATTATGCCCCTTTTCACATAATATAAGTCACGTAATATATTTCATGTAATATAAGCCTCTGGTGTCCCTAGAATGTGTCTGTGAAGTTTCAGCATAAAATACCCCACAGATCATTTATTATAGCTTGTCAAATTTGCCCCTATTCGGGTGTGAGTAAAAACACGCCGTTTTTGTGTGTCCCTTTAAATGCAAATGAGCTGCTGCTCCCGCCTACTTTCCAGAAGAGGGTGGAGCTTTAACAGCTCTCGCTTCAGTTGCTCAACAACAACAAAGCTGGAGAATCTCACGCAGCCAAAATGAGGATTGTCAGTAACGGTGTTCAGCCTTACATTGTTCAAACCGGAGTCGACACTGATGGAGAGACTCAGGAAGAAGTTACAACTTTTAGAATGAAACTGGACGTTTCTGAATGGTTAGTGGATAAATTTATGTAGTTGTTGTGGAGTTGATTCAACTCATCCACTAGCATGTGTCGTCATGTTAATCTTTTGTGCAAATTAGCACAATTTATCACACGATACAAAAAATAACATTGAACTTAAACGCGATTATCGCTTAAACGTGATTATGAAATCGCAAAGGCTGCGATTATTTTTTTTATGCGCAGCTTATCAATGAAGTATGGCTCCAAATGCTAATCCATCTGAAAGCACTGCGAGTTTGAGTCGCTTATAATGTACATTTGAAAAAGCAACACAAACAACGTCAAACATCTTTCCAGACATGACAAGCATTTATTAACATCTTGTCCAACAAAAGGCAACATATTTTTACTCCAAACTCACTCCATAACAGTTGAGCATGATGTGGCTTCTTACACAGAATAAGGCAGTCGTGTGTTTATTAGTCATGTTTAATCAATCAAAGCGTTTCAATCTTCTGTTTATTCAGCTACAGCGATATGACGCATGTTATCTTCTTCTGCAGCAGGGCATATTTGGAGTTTCTGCGCAAGAGCGCCCTCTGGCTTTTAGATGGAGAAGCTTTTACTACTGATCACAGAGCTGTACATCTCTGACAAGCTGCGCGTAAAATAATCGCAGCCTTTGCCAAATCGCGTGTGATTTAATTGTGATAAATCATGCAGCCCTAGTGCAAATCCAGTGTTGACTTGACCCTTGTTTGTGAAGCAGTCCGGTGTAAAATGGCGACATGGCAACAACACTCTACTGCAACAACTCTTCCTCTTCTCTAAAGCAGCCCAACATGGCCTCACCCCTTTATTGTGTGTTTTCGGGGGCAGGGTTTATGTAAATGTTGGGGTTTGTGATGTCACTAACCCGGGAAGAAGCTTGTTGTAGTCCCTACCAGCAGTTTGTTGCAGTCCTTAAAGTGATTTTTGTAAAAGAAAATATCTCCCTTTGCATTGAACTTTGAGCATCGTAACTTTGCAGATGTTGTTTATGATCAAACAGCAACATTACACACTAAAAAAGTGAAATCATAATCAAGGACGCCTTTAATACAACAAAGTCGGCACACAGAATTTGTTACTCAGCAAAGAAGATGATACTATGACTAGAGCACAACAGTAATCTTCCATTATTTCAATGACCTTAAGGGGAAGTTTTTCCTCCATTAATTTTCTCCATTGGAATTATAAATAAATAAAGAGCTTTAAACCATGAAACAAACCAACCAGCTCTGAAATGAATCACAAAATTACAAACTTTCATTTGAAGCAAAAATAACTAATTAAATAAAAATAAATTTTGATTTACACTCATCGGTTAGCATAAAAACATTATATTTTTAATTTATTGCATTTAGCTATGTACAAACATATAAGTAGTTTGGGAGTTCAGGAAGATTGACTGGATTATGTCATTAGCAGTGCTTCATGGGAGTGGGTGGTTGTTTTTGCCATAATTTATCACACTTACTTGTGACTTTCACAGAAACATCTATCATCATTTAACAACCTCGGATTTTATGGTAGGTCTATCTCCAAAAGTTTATACGTTACTGTAAAAAATCATTTTCATTTTACGATTTTTACTTGAAACCTGGCTGTTGTGCTGTATTGCACAGCAATCAAACTAGGGCGAGGTAAAGTAAACGTACTGCATTATCCCTCCCTACTCTGTGTGTATAAAACAGGCCAAGAGGGTCATGAGCGCGGGTCTGTTTTGCATACGGGGCTTCCTAAAGGACAATCTGGATTAGAGAGCCAGTAAAGCGTCGGCCTCCTTCTTTCCCAACCTATATATGGATACATCCCGAGAACTGTTTCTTTAACGACGCTCTGGAGATTTACAGGGAGTTTGGCTGATTCACACAAGTGTAATTCTCCACAGAGCGCCAGGCCGAGCAGCCAGACAGACTTCCTACTCATCTACCGAGTTGGCTGTTGACCAATGAGAACTGTTGCGCTTTCACACTGTCATAATAACAGTACTGCAGCCGCTCAGACTGATCAGAGCTGAAGGAGCTGGAGTTTTCTCGCTCACAGCTACTCGTGATATCGGTCTGGGAGGAGATAAGATTGTCTTCCAAAACTATGTGACAATGATCATGGGAGTTGTGGGGCTGATCGTAGTCGTGCTTCGCTCAGATACACACCCTTTTAAGAATAGACGGATCCAAGTTTTTGCAACACGTTCTTCCCTCACATTCCAACATTTTTCAGCAAAACTCCTTTGTCCAAAGCAAACAGATTCAGAGACATAGAAAACATGGTGTGAAATATGGTTTCTGCTATAATTTCTACAACAGAATAATTTATTTTTTAAAATGAAGACTTCACACCAAGACCTTCCTGGTAAAAAATATTGTGATAATATCATGGTACATTAATGGAATCATAAGATAATACCAGCAGGGTACTGCATGATTCATGATCATATTCATGGTATTTACATGGTACCTCCAATGCACAATACCAATACACCATGTTCAAAACAAAACACGGTGATATCAGTTGGTACTAATATATAATTTTTTTAAAGAAATTAATATTTTTATGCAGCAAGGACGCATTAAATTGATCAAAAGTGACAGTAAAGACAATGTTACAAAAATGTTACAAAAGATTTCTATTTCAAATAAATGTGAACTTTCTTCAAAGAATCATGAAAGCACAACTGTTTTCAATATGGATTATTATAAGAAATGTTTCTTGAGCAGTAAATCAGCATATTAGGATGATTTCTGAAGGATCATGTGACACTGAAGACTGGAGTAATGACGCTGAAAATTCAGCTTTGAACACAGGAATAAATTACATTTTAAAATATATTCACATAGAAAACAGTTGTTTTAAATTGTAATAATATTTCACAATATTACTGTTTTTACTGTATTTGTGGTCAAATAAATGCAGTCTTGTTAAGCAGAAGAGACTCTTTCAAAAACATAAAAAAAAAAATCTAACCAATAAATTTTTGATAAATAAAATAAATGCTAAGAACGCATATGAAATTAAACCCTATCTGTGATGTGTCCAGCTAGGTCTCTTAACTTCAAATCTATTGGTTTAAGAGGGATCAAACATATTTGATGCAGTTATATTGATTAGAGATCCAAACATGTTTTAGGGTAATAACTTTCAATGCATTGAGAAAACCCCCACGACCCCAGCTGTTACTGTCATACACAATGAGGATAAAAATGCTTCAAAATAACAGCCTGCATGCTATTTTTATGAGTGATAATGGAAAATGATCTCATTCACGAGCTCCATATTCCAGGTTCGTTTGAACCTCTTGTATTAAATCATCAACAGACAGTGATATTTCTACTCCACATTTATTCTTCCTTCTTTAAGGTCAACATCAGATTATTCATGATGTGCTGGGATACATTAATTTTACTGACAGTCTGAGAGCTCTTCAAACACAGACTGACTGCACAAGATATCATCATGCATTGCAGAAGAATAGCTATGTAAGCCACACTATTTAAAGCATCGTTCATGTGCAAACATTGCAGGACAATCACCAATGTTTAATACATAAAGCGTTAGTTCATCCAAAAATTTAAATTCTGTCATTAATTATTCACCCTCATGTCGTTCTAAACCCGTAAGACCTTTGTTCATCTTCAGAACACGAATTAAGATATTTTTTAATAAAATTTGAGTGATTTCTGTCCCTTAATTGACAGTAGAGCTGCACGATTCTGGATAAAACGTGACCCTGGAGCACAAAACCAGTCATAAGTTGCACGGATATATTTATAGCTATAGCAAACAATACATTGTGGGTCAAAATGACCAAAAATCATTAGGATATTAAGTAAAGATCATGTTCCATGAAGATATTTTGTAATTTTCCTACCGTAAATATATATAAAAAAAAAAAAAAATTGTTGTGAGTGAATATGCATTGCTAAGGACTTCATTTGGACAACTTTAAAGGTGATTTTCTTGATATTAAGATTTTTTTGCATCCTCAGAATCCAGATTTTCAAATAGTTGTATCTCAGCTAAATATTGTCCTATATTAACAAACCATACATCAATAGAAAGCTTATTTATCAGAATTTCAAATAAACTTGACCCTTGTGACTGGTTTTGTGGTACAGGGTCATAACTGAGAATCACGATTTTTTGGTTTCAAGAGATAGCATGTAATTTACTAGAGGTTTTGACAAAATATTAATTGCTGGACTCTACTTGCTGGAAAAAAAATGTTTAATTCATTTGAATGAATTATATTATATAAAAAATGGTTTTGAATTAATTCAATGACTCATTAATAAATACTTGTTTCATTACAGGATGAATCAGTGTTTTTGAACAAATCTTTTGAATGAATGATTCAATGACAATACATTTTTAACAGTCACTTGTCGCCAACTAGTGGCATAAGATGTAATTGATACAACCGTTATTTGAAGCGCCAAGTTCATTTCAAAAGTTGGTTTACTCTTTTGATCGCTATCATAGACATCAGTGTTTATATCCTAAATTTAAACTTTTATCTCAGTACTTCTGTGATAATTTGAATATTTGTAACACAGAAACAATGAGATTCATTCTCGTGTTACACATCACACTTGAAGCGTCAAAGTGTCAGTTGCGTAGCTGTCAATGGAGGGACAGAAATCGTTCAAATTATATTAAAAATATCTTCATTTGTGTTCCAAAGATAATGAAGGTCTTACAGTTTGGAACGACATGAGGGTGAGCAAATAATGACAGAATTTTCATTTTTAGGTGAACTAACCCTTTAAGGGTTTGTGCAAATCCCTAACCCAAACTATAAGCAACAGCAATGGATTGAGCAAACACCACTAGTTATAAAAAGAAGACCTTCACCAGGGACGGCTCTTCATGTGTTTGGCCTTCCAGTGCATTAAAGCCACTAGCGAGTATGGTGGTCAGCACACATGCAACCCACTGAACTGAACTGAACTCCAGACACATTTAATTGGATTTCACAGTGCAGTGCTTGAGTAAATATCCCAAACAGACAGACCCTCAAGTAACCACACAGTCAAGTATAAACATGGCAGCAAAAAGAGACTCCGGTCAGGACAACGAGGCTTCGCTTCAAGGTCTCTGCTGTTGCCTTATCAGCAAGTGAGCAGCGGAGCATGTGAATATCATTACATGCACAACGAACATCTGACGAACTGCATCACAAACACCCTTTTCTCTACATAGACTACTGTGGCTCCAGCAAACTATGATCAAGATACTCACTGCATGCTCTTTATACATTTATATTACCCCCTTTCTAAGCAGAATGAATGGGAATCACATGGAAATGTCAGTCTGATCGTAGGGCATTGATTTAGTGACATGCTGTCCTCTGAGACAAACGTGCGATGGCAGGATAATACATTATGCCACTTTGACTGATGACCTTGTCTTCAAGCACATCCATTCAGAGCACAATTGCTTCAGTGTTGTGCAGGATAAATAAGACAAATGCTGATTTCTTTCTGGTAATCATTAAAACAAGCTTAATATAGTGTAAAGGTGATTTTTCAGGGACTCAACCCTACAAGCGCCTACACAATATGCTAAACACAAGGACTGGAGTGGTGGCATTTTTCTAGTCTAAAAGACATCCGGAGTCAAGAGCATTTCAACATCAGGCATTCCAAGTATTCAGCATCCAAGTTTCTGTTTACATCAATCCAAATGTGTTACTATTTTACCCTTAAGATGAAGCTTTTATCCAAAGCAATTTTATGTCACAATGTGGGGCACATTTTCTCTATGAACATTACTTATGTCTATTGTTATGTTAACATTATCATGCAAGGCTGTCATGTGATTGAAATGTTGTATTATTATTGTAGTAAATTGTAGAAAAAAGAGGTCATAATACACTAATTTCTGTTCTGTCCTTCTGGAGTCACTGGAGGTTAAGTATCTTACTCAAGGACACAGCGGTCATAGTTTGTGTATCTATCCTTGTGGGATTTGAACCTGCAAGCCTTACATTGTTCAAACCGGAGTCGACACTGATGGAGAGACTCAGGAAGAAGTTACAACTTTTAGAATGAAACTGGGCGTTTCTGAATGGTTAGTGGATACATTTATGTAGTTGCTGTGGAGTTGATTCAACTCATCCACTAGCATGTGCCGTCATGTTCATCTTTTGTGCAAATCCAGCATTGAATTGACTCACGTTTGTAAAACAGTCTGGGATGATGTCACTAACCCGGGAAGAAGCTCATTGTAGTCCCTACCAGCCGTTTGTTGTAGTCCTTAAACAGTGAATTCTTTAAAAGTAAATATCTAACTTTGCATTGAACTTTGAGTTTCGTAACTTTGCAGACGTTGTTTATGCTAAAATAGTGGAATCATAATCAACCACCCCTTTAAAAGGCTTTTAGTTTTTTTGAGAAAATTTGAGAAAAATTTTGCATAATCTTGTAATTAAAAAATAATAATTAAAAAAAAGGTTAAATAATTTTGTTTTAAAATATTAATATTTGAGTTTTTTGTCAGCCAAATTAAAGTCAGTATGGCATAACAAACACAAAGGAAGCCATTTTGTTGTCATGTGACAAGAAAACCGTCAAAACAGAGAGGACCTCATGACTGTTCGTCATTAAAATATCATACTTTTTATGAAAAGTCATGTTCAGGTCAAACACAGCAATCTTGAAGAATACTCATGATTTAAACTTGAAAAAAATGTATTTGAAAACGGTGGTTACATCACTTGACATTCAATAAATCACTTACTTTTTTTTTTTTTTTTTAGAAAATGGCATAAACAACACAAATATTAACACGACAACAATGCAAATATTACTTTTCCAAGATGCTGGCACGAAAAAAAACTACATTTTTCCAATAAATCTCCTTTCTATCATCCTTATTTGTCACTGACACATCTACATGCATACATCAGTGTCACCTCTCTAATGCGTAATGATGCTTTGGCATAACTGCACGAGAACCCAAAACACTGATACTGAGAGCAAATGAAATTGGCACCAGAGCAAATATAGTGTCATATAAGATCCAGACTCACCTGTTCTGCGCAGGGCCGGCTGTGGACTGGGTAAGCCGCTGCTGATGTGGTACGAGAAGCGCATGCTTTTGAACTGGCTGGAATAGGGGGATGAATTGTGCGGACTGGAGCTGATGAGATGCGCGCTCTTGGGTCGATTCAACTGCATCCCTGCCTGCAAAACCCTCACGCAGGCATATAGGGCACAAGAGGCGAGCTATTTCCAGGGAACGGGCTCTATATTCCAGGTCCAGATATAAAAGGCGAATCTTCAAAACAGTCCAAGTGCAAAACCAGCAGCCACTCTTGCGTCCTGACGGCGTCCTCCTCCTCCTCCTGTAGATGCTGTAAAGGGTGAATCAGGCAGATCGATCCCCCCTGATCAGCCGGTGGAGAGTGAATCCGATCCAAGTCGCTTTGAGCAACAGAAACAGCCATCAACGAAACACATACAAGTCCAAGCAAATGTGATATAAAGCACTCCCAATACGCAATGACCTTTATGAAAAGCAATCATCCTCTTATGCCATTTGCAGTGTTTCGGTCATCCTCACAGGAGCTCACAGAATGTACACAATAACGTACAGGCATTATGAATCCATAACAGGAGAGATTAACATTATTACATGACGTTTCCAATGCAAAAGAGCTTTGAATAACCACATTGGTTCTGTTAGTGACATTCGCGTTTTAAAACGAACTTTCCCATTAAACTTCTTTCGGAATGTAAAAGGCGCCGCATATTGTCGTTATTATTCCAACGGTTTTCCCCTCCGTTTCCTTTCGGTATAACCGTATCCAAAAATATGCACACTCAGCTGCTTTAAACACAATCCACATTCGCGGTTTGAAAACTCCTCCGACTGTCGGCGTCTTTTAAGCGGGATTCTCGAACAAATCAAATGTTACAATGTCGCAGCGTTCCATTGTTACAAGGTTGCGATGTTACAATTCCGCTCTTGTCGCTCTCCACCGGTTGCTTGCCTGTTCTTTTGTGGAACTCGAGTCGATAACGCTAAAGTGTGTTAAACTGAAAACCTCCTCCTTCTCCTTCTCCTCCTCCTCCTCCTCCTCCAGGACATATGAAACCGAGCTTCAACCCCCTCCATCTCTCTCTCCTCTTTTCCCAAAGTCTGTTTCTCATTTTTTTTCTCCCTCTCTCTCTCTCTTTTTCTTTTCCTAAGGGCTTGTGCTTGAAATCTGAGGCAAAGGAAAAACTTTCAAAGGATTTGAACGTCCCCCCTTCCTGAAAAGAAACCCCTGTGTGTCCTAATCGGGAAGATCGTTTATATTTCATAAATTAAACATTTACACCCCATAAAAATATGTGGATTTTGGAGTAGAGCTGAAGTGGTTGTAAACATGGACTCGTCCCATTTGACCTACATTGCACCAGTAGCTGAAGTTGAGGAGCTTTCAGAGGGAGGGGGAATAACTCTGAGTCAACTTTTAGCCAATTTTGCATTTGGGAGGATCAGATTGGGTGTCATTAGGTTAATAGCGCTCCATTATCATATGACCTTTTATGGAACATGATTCATTAATAATGATTCAATCTCACAACATGTCTAATAGTGCTGTCAAATCTATCATAAAAGTTATAAATACAATGCAAAATAGAATTTTATAGTAAAATTGATAGATCATGGTAATATTTGTTTTACTGCCTTTCAATTATGATAATTCTAAAAAAAAAAAAAAAAAAACTGGAATACCATGTTTTTGTTTTACTGTCATAGTTAAAGTCTACTGTATTACAATAATGAGAATCACCATTGACAATAATCAACATGTTATCATCATTAATGTTGGACAATTTTATTTTTTGTATTTAGTTTAATAATCGTTTTATACATATTTATAAAAAAATATTTGACTAGTGCTGTCAAATCGATTAATTGCAATTAATTGCATCTAACATAAAAGTTTGTGTATATATATATATATATATATATATGAAAGTCAGAATATATGGAATGAATGTTTAATGTTTGGAATGAAACATATATTCAGGCTTTCATTCCATATATTCAAGTTTCATTCAATACATTAAACTTCCATTCCATATATTCAGACTTTTATTCCATATATTCAATCTTCATATTATAAATACACTAAATTTCCTGAACGGCATGCCGTAGTCTGTAATATTTATATTATATTATATTATATTATATTATATACACACACACACGCACGCACTCACACACATATATATATATATATATATAAATCTAGTAATATATATATATATATATATATATATATATATATATATATATATATATATATATATATATATATATATACACACATATTATATTATATAAACAAACTTTTATGTTAGATGCAATTAATTGCGATTAATCGATTTGACAGCACTAGTCAAATATTTTTTATAAATATGTATAAAACAATTATTAAACTAAATACAAAAAATAAAATTGTCCAACATTAATTTAATGATGATAACATGTTGATTATTGTCAATGGTGATTCTCATTATTGTAATACAGTAGATTTTAACTGTACTGTATGACAGTAAAACAAAAACACGGTATTCCAGTTTTTTTTGTGAATTAGCATAAATGAATGGCAGTAAAACAAATATTACCATGATTTATCAATTTTACAAAAAAACAAAATTGTGGAGAAAACGTGCTTAATTTGTCATGAAAATAATGTGCAAAAAATAAACAAAAACAAACAAAACTCAATGGTCCTAACAAAGATGTAATTTCCTGTAAGCAATATGTAATTTAATATCTATTTAAATTCTTGTGTATCTCAGAGTAAAAAAATAACTTTGACACATCCTTGACAGGTTTTGTGATATTAACCTGACGTTTTGCCTTGCTTTCAGCAGTGTGAACCTTCTGAGTGTTTTCTCCCATAAATGAACATGTTATGGGTGGAAAGAGCGCCATCAAACTCTGCAGTGTTTATACAAGTTGAGTTGAGCCAGTAGATTCTGTCCAGCTGCAGGACTGGATCTTTTCACACGGCTCTCTATGCAATACATATTTTGGATGTTTATCATCAAAGCTTAATCATTGGAGGTATAATGAGGTACAGACTATTTCAAATCTATTCCTGCATCTGTCATATATAGTACAGAATTCAATCTATTTTTGATGTAAAAAGAGCAAAAAGGACCTGCCCACCACTAACTACAGTATTTGACTTGGAAGGTGGTTTGAGCCTTTCTATAATTGGTGGAGTCAATTACACAGTTTGGCCATTAGATGTCAGTCTTGCTTACAAAGTCAGATAAACAATTTACCTGTCATACTCAAAGTAAAAGGGAACAGAAGTCTAACCAACAGATTATTAAATTGTTACACTGGAATTTATTTATTGGATATGTAAAAACACAACAAGAAAAAGCAACATATATTAAAAATGGATGAAACGTCCTTGATCTTTCTGACCTTTCAGAGACCTTTCAGAGAGTTCAGTTCTTTCTGATGTTTCAGCATCTCTGCTAATCACTGGATCAGATCTTGGGATGTCAATCAAACCTTTTCCAGATCAGCATCAGTTCTTCACTCTGCTAACTTCTGAACTGCACAAAGATTTCCGACTTCTCAGGCTATACCTCGGCTGCTGGGGAAACGATGAAAATATATTAGCAAACAGACATTTGCAATCAAAATACAGCTGGACAACACATGCCCTGTGGTTTTTGCAATAGACATCCATAATTGCTTTGCTAGAAATGGAGCAATATTATTGAGACAAGTGCTAGAAATGTGTTCATACAGCTGACAATTTTAAATCTTTAGAATATCTGGCTTTAAGTTTGGATGGTATTGATCTTTTAGATCGGAAGTATAACAATAGACATATTCGCAAAATCTTTCAAATGAAATGAAAGATTACTCTAAGGGGTACATTTTTATGGGGTTCCTTTGTAACAAACATACATTTGAGAAAAGCCTGGCTTTTGCCAAGTACATTTTGTATATCCAACAAGGTTAAGGAAATTCATAATAAAATCCTTCATAAAATCAATCCTGTCAATTAATCTATCTGTAAATATCTTGATATTGATGAAACTTGCTCATTTGGTGGTCTAGTTGATGAAACAGCTGCCCATATATTTTGTGACTGTAGTTTAACCAATACATTTTGGGTTGATTTACATTTACGTTCTTATGTTTTTAGCCCTACTAATGTGACCCACAGTTTTGTCCTTAAATATATGAACTATGAATTTTTTATTATGAAAACCCAAAATTGCTATCTCTTGAATATGTTGTTAATTTCTTTATTTTATATGCTAAATTATTCATCCACATGCAAAAGTGCCTTAAACCTCCTTTATGGTTTCCTCTTTTTTTTTTGTCGAATTTCACTCTCTTGTTTCATCCCTCAGGCTTATAAATAACAAAAAAGCAATTTTTTTTGATGCATTATGTTGATTTATTCAAAGATATTTAACCTTGTCATTGTGCTTTTCTTGTTTTCTATGTATATTATCTCATACTATGATGTACACAAACCCATGATGTTTTGTTTTTTGTCATTATGATTGTTCGTTGTAAAAGATTCAACCATGGTCTCTTTCCCTGATCTTATATGTAATTATAAGTTATGCAATAAAAAAAACAACAACTTATGAACCGGCGCTGTCTAGTTTCATGACAGAACTTTGTATTAAAGGGGTCATTATCAAGTACGCTGTACTATGAAACATACTCAAACTTCAAAACGTCCTCCCAAATGATTGAAAATTAGCTTCTGAAGTTATTTACTAATACATTTTCTGGAATGAAACCACATTAGGATGGGTAAATAGCGACAGGAATATTCCTTAAACATTAATACAAATGATGAAGTGTATTGTTGTGCTTCAGTACCTCATTGTCATCCACCAGCACACTGTAGACCGTGGCGGAAGACGTCCGCGAACGAGACCCTGAGCGAGACCGCTGACGTCTCTTCAGGGCTTCTGAGGTGCCCAGTGTCTCTTGATGTATGGCTGATGACAATGCAAATTTCCATTGGAATTAGGATTCATTTAATCTGCAGGTTTTATGAAGGTAAAGGCCTTTTTAAGACCAAGTAAAGAAAATTTAAGGAATAAATTGAAGGGACCACAATACATCAATACGGTCTCTAAATGTAAATGTCTAGGCAGAAACACAATGAGTAGCATTAGCAACACTTCAGAGTTTGAAAATACCACTTCCTACAGATCTGCATTCGTTTTTAATTCATTTTACCCCCGCCCAAAAAAGCAGTTTGAATTGCTCTGCTCCCAACCAATAGAATATGGAAATATCTTTTACTCTACCTACTGATCACACTGCAAAAAAGCAATGTTCTTCCTCAGTATTTTTGTCTTGTTTTCCACCGCAACTGTCTAATGATTCTTAAATCAAGACACATTTACTTGACATGCAAAATGACATAAAATATAAAGTTTGTTTTCTGTGAAACTGATCAAAATGAAGCGAGTTTATGATGAGCACCAGAACAAATATCTGCCAATGGGCCCAGAAAAATCAACTTCATTCAAACACATTGACATATTTGTTCTTGTTTGAAGCATAAACTTGCTTCATTTTGTTCAGTTCGTCAAGACTTCATTTTACATTTGCATCTCAAGTAAACAAACCTTGATTTAAAGATGTTTTGTATTGGAATCAGAACAAAAATACTGAGGAAGCAATGCATGCAACATTTAATCCCATGACTTTATGAATTTCTGCACTGAATTAAGACCTTTATTTGTGTAAGGGTGACTTTTTAAGACCTGCAGAAACCCTGTTTAAGGTTAGTTCAACATATTAGAAAGATAGCTGGAATATTATTGCTAAGTAAACCATATTACATAACGCTGAACTACATATCTTTCAGAAAACAAATTTATATCACCATCTGAGCCCAGGTCACCTTCTGAAACATGCAGACTGACTCCTGCTCAGATTAAAATGTCAACACCTTTAGAAGCAGCACTTACTGTTATGAGACGCTGAGAATGTCGACAGGGCGGCACTCACAACGCTAGAGGGATGCAGAATCACTAAACTGTCATCTCTCTCTTCCCACTTGCTTTCCTCATGTTTTCGTCTGGACCTTTTCCATTCATCCACAGATGCCGAGAGACATTCTAGAAGGTATCACATGAAAGATCAAGAACAAATTCTGGAACTAAACCCTTTAAATGTCAAGGTATCTGCTCTCTTGAAGATACCTGCTTTCTGCAAGGCCTGCTGAAGATCAGAGCGGGTCTCTTTGAGCTCCCGAAGAATTTCAAGACTCTCTCGGCTAATATTCCGGTAGCGCAGAGAAAAGTACAGCAGAACAAGGCAGCCGACAAGAACCATGGTTTTTCTTAGAAGCCCAACAAAAAAGGTGATTTTCTCCTATGAGAGAAAAAAATCCTCAATAAAACTATGATTGACAGTATGCAGATTCAATTTTCATTTAATTTCGCTAATTTGAATTCCACACATTTTAAACCTAGACAACTGTGGCGGTGTCAACTTTAAAAACAAAATTGCATATTCGGGCGCCAGGGAAGGTAAAAGAAAAAGAAACCACAACATTAATGAAATGGAGGAAAAAATTTAACTTTTTTGTTGTTTAAAGAAATCAAGTGCAAGTGCTCTTGTTTATGCAATTAACATAATGGGGACAGATAATATGATTACATTTTTTTAGGGTCCTCAAGTCAGTATACATAGATATGACACAAGAAAAAAAATACATATACATATTAATAATGTGTGAGAAAGTAAACCATGGTCTAGGCCCAGTTAACGATTTTAAGAAGAGGAGAACATTTAATGTTCAAGAAAGACAAACTTAAGCCTCTTCGTCACACTCAAAGTTCATTAAAATAATGGTCAACTGTAAATAAGGCATGTAAACAAAAAACAAGATTATACCATTTACATTACTGGACCAATTTGAACACATTCAGTATTATGCATTAGTCTTACCATCTGTTGAAAACCATGGTCTTCATTTTCCAACACCGTCTTACAGATCATCCTTTCAAAGTATATATTCAAAGCCACGAGCCCAAAAAGGAAAAATCTAAAATGAAACATGACGAATCAATGTCAATGTCTGAGTACTTTTTATTAAAAAGGTCAATACTAAGGTCACTGTACTGAGAAACACACTCAAACTTCAAAACAGTCCAAAGAGACAATTTATTGAAAATAAGCTTCTAAAATAAGCTTCTTTTTTCAGTTGTTCAAAAGTAATCTGATAGGATTTCAGCCATCGGTTGGATCAAATCTTGAAAATGGGTTGTTTAAAAGATAAAAAAAAAAAAGGATTCTGAAATCGGATTAGATCACAAAACCTAGGCCTGGTTTCACAGAGAGGGCTTAGCAGGAGTAGGCCTTAGGAAAATTAGGACATTTAAGTGGCTATAAATGTAAAAAAAAAAAAAAAAAGACTGGTGTATACATTTTAAGACATGTCAGAGCAAGTTGCTTTCAGTTAAGACAGCTCAAACATGCAATTTAGTCTGGGACTAGACTTATGCCTTGTCTGTGAAACCAGGCACCAATCCTGGTTTTGATCTGAATCAAACCGTCAGTTTGTGTCGTTCAAAACATTTTAGTAGGATTAGGAACATATGCACATGATGCCTACTTTGATGTGGGGAAATCAGCCAAACCAGCGCTGTTCTTGACTGTGTGTAGCACCTACCGCTCTGCATATTGTACCCACTGCGAGAAACAAACAGCCAAGATCCCTGATCATTTCAATCTGATCTTAAAGGGGACCTATTATGCCAAGTCTTGATTTTGTTTTCTGGAGTCTACTAGAATAGGTTTTCATGCTTAAATGCTCCAAAAACATTATTTTTCACATTTTGGCAACACCTCTCTTTCCAGTCTGTTTAGTTCCTGTCTGTCTCTATTAAGCCCCTCCTTCTGAAAAGCACAGTGTGCTCTAATTGGTTGGCTGGATCAATGTGTTGTGATTGGTCAACCACTTAAGCATGTTTTGGAAATGTCACGCCCCTTACCATAACAGTGAGGTTCAACACACTACTAAAACAACTCAACCAGACCTCGCCCCTTCATTTTTGCATATGCTTTTAATTATTTAAATGAGTACTGTGTTCATTCCCGGAAGAAAACTCAAGACTACAATGAAGGAATTTTAGGGAGTTCAGAAATAGCGCTTATCGATATAGAGAATAACTCCCGCTGGAGTGACTTTGTGCTTTGTAACTTTGCAGACCTTTTTCATGCTCACACAAGAAAGTTGAAAATGTAAAAAAGTATAATAGGACCTCTTTAACAGTGTGGATTGTTTTGTGATCATCTAATACAGTCTGTTATTGAACGATAGTTAAAAATGCAAAACCTGCAGCTTGCGACTAAAAGTAAAGCACCATTTCTCATTTCACATGCAAAGAGGAGGTTTACCCAGAAATATTAGAAGAAAGAACAGCAGCAGAAAAGGACCATTTAATTCTTTAGAAAAGGGTCTGAAAAGGTCATGAAAAACTAATTTATATTTTGGCAAAAAGAAGAAGAAAAAAACTGAAATAAAACAAAAAATATATAATATATAATATTTCTACAGCATTATCTATTCTACAAGCATTGCACTGACTGACTGACTGACTGGTTTATACTTGCCTGGCTCCAGCTGTACGCCTCACAGAGGTCAGAAGGAAAGAGGCGCCAAAACCCAGAGCGTTGTAGAAGAGGGAACTAAATGTGTGAGTCTCAGACATAATGAAGCTCTGAAGGAAAGCTACACGGTTAAAGATTTCCGCAAAGGCCACCTGCTGCTCCTGCGCAGAATGCCTCATCTCCGCAAATACATCTCTCAGTCCTGAAACATTCAAGCAATTTAGCTCAGTTTGGATTGCAAAGAATGAGGTAAAAGACAAGACATTTTGAGGTCAAGCACATACTTCAGTTTGATTTGCATTGATTGCCTCGTCTCTACAACATGCAAAAAAGTCATTTTTGTAAGGCTCAAATTATCTACAAAACAGCTGGAATAGAGTCTGCATGTTAAGTGGTTAAGAGTGAATTAATTGCAGAATAAATTGAATTAATTGCAGAAACTTGCAAGAACTGTCATAAAGTTTTTAAAAAGTCACTGATAATCTGAGAAATCTAAACAATAAGGGAGAGGAAGACTGTGACATCTAAACTTGACCTTTGACCTTTACACCTTAGGGCTATTAGGGATAGATTATACTGTGTATAATGGTAACATTGGTTATCAGCCAATATTATTATTATTATTTTTTTTTTATTTATTGGTAAGCACTGATATTGAATATTTCACAGTGCACACTCATTTCCCCAAATTTCACATTTAAATGACCATGTTTAAAAACATTAATAACAATACTGTTAAGTGTAATTTTATCAAATCTTAAAATAAATATTTTTATACTATGCATTATACACGCATATATCAACCAGAATTTCAACATCCTAGTAGCATCCCCATTAACTACATGCCATGAAAATTTCTCAGTATTATACTTTGGACAAGTGTTTCTATTTAAAGGATTAGTTCACTTTCAAATTAAAATTTCCTGATAATTTACTTGTCCCCATGTCATCCAAGATGTCCATGTCCTTCTTTCTTCAGTCGAAAAGAAATTAAGGTTTTTCTCCTTATAGTGGACTTCAATGGAGCCTGAACGGTTGAAGGTCAAAATTACAGTTTCATTGCAGCTTCAAAGCGTTCTACGCGATCCCAGACGAGGAATAAGACTCTTATCAGGAGAAACCACCATTTCTAAAAAAAAATTAAAAATGATATACATTTTAACCATAAATGCTCATCTTGAACTAGCGCTCTTCTTCTTCTCTATTAGGATTCCGGCAGTGTAGACGCTGCTAAGTGTATTACTGCCCTCCACAAGTTAAAGTTTGAACTAATTGCTATATACTTGCACTAGCATATTGAATATGACAATTTAGTTCAAACGTTGACCTGAGGAGGGCAGTAATACACTTAGCACTGTCTACACAGCCAGAATTCTAATAGAGAAGAAGAAGAGAGCTAGTTCAAGATGAGCATTTACGGTTAAAATGTATAAAATTTTAATTTTATACGTTTTATGACAAAATGAGTGATGGTTTCTCTAGATAAGACCCTATTTCTCATCTGGGATCGCGTTGAATGCTTTGAAGCTGCAAATAAACTGTAATTTTGACCTTCAACAGTTTGGAGGCCATTGAAGTCCACTATATGGAGAAAAATCCTGTAATATTTTTAAAAACCTTAATTTCTTTTCGACTGAAGAAAGAAAGACATGAACATCTTGGATGATATGGAGGTGAGTAAATTATCAGGAAATTTTAATTTGAAAGTGAACTAATCCTTTAAAATAAATATATATTTTTAAAGTCCCCCTGAAGTCAATAATTGTATCCCTTAAAACTCATCTTTGATCACCAAAATGATATATTTAAAGTTTTTTCCTGTGAAAAAACTTTCTTCATGCCTTAAAATAACTTGAATATAACTCTACACCCTTGCTTCATTTATTATACGTGGCTCTGTGAATATGCTAATTAGCCCCGCATCCACTCACTCGCACGAGCTCAGAGATCCACTCGGTCAACTTACTGAGGTAAACGCTGCACAATGGTATCGGTTTTTACAACGCCGGACACATAACAGTCATTAATATGATTAGCCTTTTGCTTGACTACATTATCAAATAGCGAATAACGTGTTGCTAATGTTACACGACTCGGTCACAGTTAATGATATGCTACAGAATAAGAAAAGAAAGACCTGCGATTTCAAACGGCGTCTTTAAATACTCAGCAGTTGTGTTGAATTATGAATTTGCACATGGTTTGTCTTAAAGCATATTAAAAACACCACATAGACATATAAACAATATTAAAACTTGATTTTCACCACAGGGGGACTTTAACATTTTATTGCCAGCACTTTTACTGTCAGTGATTCTAAACCAAATGCCACACCTCCATAATCATATTCCCTTCTTATTTAGATAGTAACCAGCACCTTGAGTCGAGTCCTGCAGGGTGCTCTTGAGTTCCTCTCCATTGCGAAGGATGCTCTCCTGGGATTTCAGCGCGGCACTCTGGGCCACAACCAGATCTTCTGCCATCCGCTGGGTGGACGCCAACTGCTCCGCCACCCCTGCTGAACTCTCAGTCAACCTGAAACACAGATGAACATCAGCTCACATTAATATTTTATACACATAAATACCCTTCATTTTCGAAATATGCATCTAGGGACCTTTGTACCTGTGAATGGTGTTTTCAGCTCTTTGTTGCCAGCGCTCACTCTGCAAATAATGGCATATACTGTGTGCATGGGTAAAAAACTCAGTGTAGGTATTGAAGGCCACCGGATCCATGTCTTTTGTGCAGGTTTTGACATCACTACCTTCAGGACACTCTGGGAAACTTCGACCTGACCTGCAATAAATAAGAGACAGGGAAAATTTAATGTTGAATGAAGTCAAAACTAGTGGTTCTCAACTGGTTTGTCTATTCGGTTCATAGACAGCTGGGAAAAGACTATGCTAAATGCAATTAATAAAAAAAAAAAAAAAATTATTATGTTAATAAACATTTTTGACATGCTGAGGAAAATGAAGCCATATCCACATAATGATTTGTACATATGCTTGCAGTTCTGAAGCAAACGCACTGGACTAAACTTACATGGAGCTCAAACTAGGCTAATCTCCCAGTCTGATCTGTTTGTGTTTTGGGCACTAGTCAAGGTGGCCAGGCAAAAACATCATCTTAAACCACCTAAGAACCTTAGGCTGGTTCAACGTGTTTCAGTTGATTCCAGTAAGTAAAATAAGCTGTTGACCTTTGCAGGTGGCAGTGTGTGAAGGACAAGGCAATCTTGCTCTGGATATCATCACTGAAATCTTTACAGCTTGACTGTATTTTCTCCAGCGCTCGAGACCAACACGCGCCATAACGCGGCTGCTGCGACAGTTCGCGTACTCGGAGTAATTCAACGCGGCCTTTGTCCTCTAAACTTCTATCGCTACTCACGACACAGACAACAACAGCCACGCTCAAAAATGCTGTGGTCCACATTGTATACCACTTGGAGGTGATGAACACAACAAAGGTGATTTACAAGAACAGGCAAGCCTTCAATCGAGATATGACTAATACGAAAATTCACAAAAGTTTCACACCACTCTCCACGCCAGTGTTCAGATCATTTTGTCTCATTAACCGCCATGGCGTGAACGTGGAGCTTCCGCCTACAGGTTGCAGTGAATGTGGCCTGTGGTTAGTCCACGCGCTGTTCTGGAGTAAATTTGACACGCACGTTGGACTAATATAAATACATGTAAGTACATGCTTTGCATTATGTTAAGAAGTGATTAATTTCCAAGAATCAATCGTTTACAAACAGTTTGGTGACATTAAGAAATAGTCAATATTATCTGCTAGTAGGCAGTATACAATCCTTTAATTTTTAAGTTGTCAGAACTATATAATTAAAAATAGTTTGTTTGTTTCAAATATACACTACTGTTCAAAAGTTTGATTTTTTAAATGTTTTTGAAAGAAGTCTTATGCTCACCAAGGCTGCATTTATTTGAATGAAAATACAGTAAAAAAAAAAAGTAATATTGTGATTTATTATAATGTAATGTATTCCTGTGATGGATATATAATCAACAAATGCTTTAGTGAAGGTTGAACCTGGTATTCCCTATATTATGGAGACCAAATATCCCCACAAGGATAGTAGGCTTAATACCAGTAAATTTTGAACTTAAAGGGTTAGTTCACCCAAAAATGAAAATAATGTAATTTATTACTCAGCCTTATGTCGTACTTCACCCCTAAAACATTCGCAAATTAAGATATTTTTGTTGAAATCCAATGGCTCAGCGAGGCCTCCATAGCCAGCAATGACATTTCCTCTCTCAAGATCCATAAAGATACTAAAAACATATTTAAGTCAGTTCATGTGAGTTCAGTGGTTCTATCTTAATATTATAAAGCGACGAGAATATCTTTTGTGCGCCAAAAAAAATAACGACTTATAAAGTGATGGCCGATTTCAAAACACTGCTTCATGAAACTTTGGAGCTTTATGAATTGAATCGGCGCCAAAGTCACGTGATTTCAGCAGTTTGGCGGTTTGATACGCGATCCGAATCACTGATTCGACTCAAAAGATTCATAACGCTCCGAATAGGTGTTTTTGAAATCGGCCATCACTAGATATTGTTAAAAAGTCATTATTTTGTTTTTTTGGCGCACAAAAAATATTCTTGTCGCTTTATAATATTAAGATAGAACCACTGAATTCACATGAACTGATTTAAATATGTTTTTAGTAACTTTATGGATCTTGAGAGAGGAAGTACAATTGCTGTCTATGCAGGCCTCGCTGAGCCATTGGATTTAATCAGAAATATCTTAATTTGTGTTCTGAAGATGAATGAAGGTCTTAGGGGTGTGGAACGGCATGAGGGTGAGTAATTAATGACATTATATTCATTTTTGGGTGAACTAACCCTTTAAGTCTCATGTTCACCAAAGCTGCATTTATTTGATCGAAAATACAGTAAAAACCATAATATTGTGATTTATTCAAATGTATTCCATTCCTGTGATGGCAAAGAAATATATAATCAACAAATGCTTTTGTGAAGCTTGAACCTCTGGCCTATATAATGATGAAGTATACATAATACAATTTCATGATTGCAAATGAGATTTACACAAAACTGCTGAAATTAAACACTTATTTTACACAATATTTGATCCAACACACATACACACACTGGTTTCCATGTTTTTGAGGACTTTCCATAGACATAATATTTTTTTTATACTGTATAAACAGTATATTTTCAAAAGACTTCATTTAGTATGATTTATAAGCTATTTTCCTCATGGGGACCAAAAACAATGTCCCCATAAGGTCAACATTTACTGGTATATTACTATCCTCGTGGTGGGGATATATGGTCCCCATAATGTAGTGAATACTAGGTACACACACACACACACAAATTAAAACAGAAATCATTTGTTAAAATGTGTTAAAATGCTGCTGTTTTTGGTACTGAGAAGGAAGTACCACTTGTACCACCGCATACATGGTTATCAGCATGTGCTGATCATCTAAAAATGGAGACCTGTAGGCCTTGCTGATATATCACTCCATCTCTACTTTTTTGTGTCTTCCAGAAATGGTCAGAAATTAAGCAGTGCTTGCTGCAAAAATGCTATTGAAAATGACAAAAAATGCCAAAGATTTAAAAATTGGATCCAACATATGTCCCGGTAGTGCATTCATCTGTTTATTTTTAATAACATTGTACATATTTCGTCTATTGATCTATCTAGTGATGGGTTTAGTATGGATTCAGTGCCTCTCAAGAAATTAGCTGTCAGATTTATTCTGTTTTCACTGTTTCAGATGCAAGTGTTGTTGACTGTGTACCCAAGCAAGTGTTTTCTGATTGCAGTGGGACAAAACTAAGCTCAACTGAATTAAAAAAACAACAAACTCAGCTAAAACACAAATCCAAATCTGTAAAAATCTTACCATGTAAAATCTAAATACGGATGGGACGGTTATTTGAAATAAGAGTGTTTATTGATGGTATCTTGTGCATTTGATGTGGAATCAATTTAGCTATTTCTGTATTTCTTTTCTACTTTCTGCCAAGTCTGTAAATCGTTTTTCAACTCTTGGCCTGTGAGTAAAGATTTGGGACGTACCCTGATACTCTCATTTCCTCTTTTGCTTTTTTTCTTTCTTACCTCATTATCACATTTATGTGTCAAAAGAGGAAGTTGGAAAGAAAATAATTACAAACTTCAACTTTGCAAGCATCACCCTTATAGCAGCACTTGTTGATTGTTCACATGAAAATGTCAAGCTAAATATGAAATATGCAATTGGAGAAAGTTAAAACAGGACAACATGAGCCCTGCTACCATTTCCAACCTTATTCGTGCATGTGTGCGTGTGTGAATTAAAACTGTAAATGTCTATTCAATTTGAAAAGCTTTATTTACATTTTTATTTTTTAATCCATCATTAGTTTCCTTATTTATTAGTGGCAAACTAGTGACACTAGCCTTCCATAGGCTATATAAGGTGCAGACGTGTTTTAAAATAAGCACTTTTATCAAAAAATATCTCAAACGCATTCAAAAACTTGATATGAATTTATCTAAAAGAAACAGGACTAGTACATAATACAGTTATGCACTGTTATTCTGGTGTGCAATGCAGCTTTCCTCGCCCTGGACGTTGTTCCCCTCTCTAGTTATCCACTTCTCAGCTCTCGCGAGAACGTACGCGTTACCCCCTTTCCCTTCTACCCCACCTCTCGCGAGAACTCGCGTCCGAAGGATGGTGTTGTGTTAGAGGGAGTGGGAGAGGAGGGTGAGGGGTACCCACAAAGATGTTGCGTGATTTTTTGGAAATTTATTTATTTAAATAAAAATGGCCGCCGCAGAGAGCGGAGAGGAGAGACTGTAAGTGTGAATCGCATCCATTCCCATTGTCACGGCTTCCAATGTCAGGCGTCGCGAGCGGCGATGGCGTAGGTTTTGATCGTCGCTGTGATATTTTGTCAGGCAGGCGCAGGCTGAGCGGGGAATGTTAGCCGCGCTAGCCCGCGAAGGCGTTGAGAATACGTCACTCGTATTTCTCCCGCTCTTTTTCCACGATCAACGGACACATTGTGCGGCACGAGAGCCGCGCGCTTTATCCCGATGTGTGTTCGGTGTCGTTTTCTGACGTTACTTCAAAAACTCCTCTGAAATGTAGCGCGAAGGGCTGCCTGGGGGTTTGGACGCTCACATGTTTTGTTTTGCTTATATTCGTGGCTCTTTCGCGAGAATATTACGTGTTGTTTCGATCCTAAGTGTTCGGGAGCTGTCAAAAACAGCAGACTGAAGTAAGTTAGCTTGCTTGTGGCGCTGCAGGACAAGGCAAATGAGATTTGCTCCAGATAGATATGCCTGTCCTGGCGTGGAATTACTTGACTAAGTGCTTAGAAACGAGGTTAAGGTGCGTTTTAGTAGTCTCGCGCCGTGTACATCATCAGGTACCAAGTTTGCATATGCAAGCAAGTTGGCCAGTGTGCTATTTCTCTGTCTGATGTCACTGTGCTTGTGTCTTTGTGTTGTTATTGCTGCTCATTTTGCCCCTGCAGCATGCAAACCATTTAACTCCAGGTGCAAAACACTGTTCATGCGACTGTTGTGCTTCTCGCATCACTGAAATAGATAGTGAGCTTGCTTTAGCGGTGCACAAGGCACTCCCATGTGATAGCAGGCTGGTGATATTGTTGAGCTGACTTCCGGTAACCAGCTAACGGATCTAGCATCATCATATTTGTCTATATGCGTGTGTGGTCGACCGCAAGGCGATTAGCACAAACAGGGTGACATGCAAAACACACTGGTTCATGTCTTTTACACACACTTGTGACATGTCTCGAAGGCTGAACTTGAATCCTGTGCAACTTCTTCCTGTGTGTTGCATGCTCCATGAATTCATTGCAAGGGCAGGTACTGGCTCAGTACATGGGCTATTTTGTGGTTTTAACTAAAACTAATTATTATTTTAAACATTTAATATGGAAGTTATATGGGCACTAAACTATCATATTGAATTTTCATTGTAGTGACTCAAAGGAAAGTTCCAATAAACAACATGCAGTCTTTGGGTTTCCTATGTTTTTTTTCAAAGACAGTTGTTCATGCTGGTTAAACATGATCCTTGATTGTCCAGCATGGTATAATTGCACTTGTTCTTATTTATTAATTGTTCTTAAGGTTACATACCACCAGAACATAAGGAGCTGTCTAATGCAGATATTAATTGATTTCCAGCTGAGTTTCAAGGTCTATTTCGCCTTCTGTGAAGCTCCTACTCGGTACTAAGTTGTACAGTCAACATTCACAATAATGTGAAACTTAATAATGAACAATACCAATTATCTTCCATCATGATTCTTTCATTGACCTGCCCCCAATAATTGTGGCTTAAAGAAAGCTTGCAGTGTTCATTTGTGTTCATCTCATAAATGGTTAGTTCATGCATAAGGTCAGATTATTACATGGCTAACGAACAGAATATCTCATCTCGGGGGGGGGGGGAGCGATATAAATTCGATTAACCGGTAGAAATTTGTCAGCCGGTCGAGATTTCTGTCTATCGCGGTTATGTTTACGTGACATTGCTGTGCTGCGTAGTCGTGAAAGCTTATCATATTTTGTGTGTTTTTAAAGGGATAGTTCACCCAAAAATGAAAATTATCCCATGATTTACTCACCCTCAAGCCATCCTACGTTAATATGACTATCTTCTTTTAGACGAACACAAACAAGAGATACCTTATAAAATATCCTGGCTCTTCCAAGCTTTATAATGGTAGTGAATGGCGCTCCTGATTTTGAAATCCAAAAAAGTGCATACATCCATCATAAAAGATATCCACACGGCTCCAGGGGGTTAATAAAGGCCTTCTGAAGTGAAGCGACACTATTCTGCATCTTACGTCATCAGAAGTTTGGCGCAAGTCGATTTGTGTAGGCAGTCTACCGGAAGCTAGTTATTTTAGTTTATAAAGTTATTACGTTTTAAATATGGATATTTTTCTTACAAAAACCCATCGCTTCGCTTCAGAAGGCCTTTATTAACCCCCTGGAGTCATGTGGATTACTTTTATGATAGATGGATGCACTTTTTTTGGACTTTTCACTACCATTATAAAGCTTGGAAGAGCCAGGATGTTTTTTAATATAGCTCGGATTGTGTTCATCTGAAAGAAGATGGTCATATACTTGAGGGTGAGTAAATCATGGGATAATTTTCATTTTTTTGAACTATCCCTTTAAGTATTGCTGTTTAAAAACAAGTGATTTTAAACCATTAAAGTACAATAAGCAGAGAAAGAGAACTCATTGCGGTATATGCACAGTGAAGCTCGCACAAATCCGCTGCTTGTAGAGCGCGCAAGTACTGAACTGAGTTCTTTTTGCTGCCTTATTGGTCTTGAACAGGTCAAATACACACACTTATGTGTCAAAATGAACTTCTTTGTAAGTATCCACAGTCATTTATGACTTATGTGAAGGTAAACAGAAAGAAAGCGCATATGTATCAGTAAATTGGATCAGTGCATTCGGTCTTAAAGTGACAGCAGCCTAATAAACGTGCTGCTGTCTGTCATTAATGTTAGTCAAACAACGAAAGGCCGTTATATATACCGTTATCGTGAAATACAATTACTCATATCATGATATAAGATTTTGGTCATATTGCCCACCCCTAATTTCATCTATGCCAAATGAACTAGAATCTGCCCTTACCTAGTAATAAATTCATGGAGCATGCAACTCAGGATAAAGTTGTAAATGAATAAATGTAAATGCATAGTAACAAGATTTTAATGTATAAGGGAACGTATTTATATTAGGTCCTGTGACTGGACTTTCACAAATGTTAAAAAATAACTTTCACAATAAATGGTCTTGTGTTTTGACTGATTTTACAAATATGGATGAAGTGCAAATATTCCATGTAGTTTCTAATTTTTGAGGTCATGGATAGTATTTATGTACAATGTAGGAAAATGCAATTGAGAATATTTATGAATGGAGTTTTGCAAGTCACACCACAGGGATTGTGAACTTCCCAAATGTGTTTCACTTCAGAATTAACATATTTGGGCAACAAATGTGATGAATTGATGCTGTTTTTTTTGTTTTTGTTTTTTTAAATGTGATTTCTGCTTCTGGAACCCAACTGTTGTGCTCTACCAAAGTTTGAAAGCTACTTCACTTAGCTTGCTCAGTTTGCTTCAGTTCAGAATTAAAAATTTCCTGATAATTTACTCACCCCCATGTCATCCAAGATGTCTTTCTTTCTTTCTTTTTTCTTTAGTCAAAAAGAAATTAAGTTTTTGAGGAAAACATTCCAGGATTTTTCTCCATATAGTGGACTTCAACAGTTACCAACGGGTTGAAGGTCCAAATGTCAGTTTCACTGCAGCTTCAAAGGGCTCTACACGATCCCAGACGAGGAATAAGGGTCTTATCTAGCAAAACGATGTCATTTTCTAAATAAATAAATTAATACACTTTTTAACCACAAGTGCTCGTCTTGTACTAGCTCTGCAATGCACCACCTATTAAGTAATCACGTTGGAAAGATCACGTTTGACGTAGGCGGAAATACCGATTCAGTGTCTACAAAGCGAACGTGCAAAGACTAAGTTAAACGGCCTTTACAAAAAAGGTCAAACAACGATGTTGGACGATTTTGAAGTTTGAGGAGAAAATAAGATGGAGTTTTTTGCCCTACCGCAGTATTTCCACCTACGTCACACATGGCCTTTCCAGCATGATTACATAATGCGTGGCGCATCGCAGAGCAGCGCAAGAGGATTATTTATGTTTAAAAAGTATATACATTTTTATTTTTTTAGAAAGTATTATACTGCAATTTGGACCTTCAACCCGTTGAACCCCGTTGAAGTCCACTATATGGAGAAAAATCCTGGAATGTTTTCCTCAAAAACCTTAATTTCTTTTCAGCTGAAGAAAGAAAGACATGAACATCTTGGATGACATGGGGGTGAGTAAATTATCAGGAAATGTTAATTCTGAAGTGAGCTAATCCTTTAAGTCGTGGTGTGTAGTGATGTATTGAAACGTCAGTAAGTTTTTTTGCAGACTGTTGATTGATTGTTTAAGTGAGTAACATAAAAGAACAGTTTAACCAGTAGTTCTAGCTTTATTTAACTGGTAAACTTCATGAATGTGTTCATCACTTGACTTTGTCTTCCGAATTGACTGCACTATTATTGAAAGTGACACAACATTTGAGCTTAGAGCATGTTGGATCTGTTACAATGATCCCAGTCTCCACCCTAATAGAGTAACTGTAAATGATAAGGAAATCTAAAAAATGTGTCCTTTTAAATCTAGCTGTATTGCGAAAGTTTTGTATACCAAAACTAAGGGAAGCAGTACTGTACGATGACTGAAGAAAAAGATAAAAAATATGTTGGCTACATAGTTTGGTTAGTTATTTTTTCTCTTAAATCTCAGTTGTTGGAGATATAGAAATTAAGTTCACAATGTATATTTTTTTTGTTTATTGTGATCTGATGTTTTAATGGATTTAAATATTTTGTTTCTTTGTTCATTACTTAAACACCAAGCCACCATGTGTTCATGACGAAAGCATACGTATTTAGAGTAATTTGCAAAGTCTAAGGCAAATGAAGTTGATCAGTAACCAACAAAGAGTTGTTGTCCCCTTGAGGGACAAGCCACAGACAAGTGGGAAATTCCTTCGTCCCCTGAAGATACAATGATTCAGCCTTAACGTTGAGGTTTTGCTAAAAACAAGCCTCTTGACACCTCCAGGGTGATTTCCGTGTGTTTGCATTCACAGTAGAAATCAAATTGAATGCGTTTATCCAGAAGTTACGAAATAGACACATCCTGAGGATGACGTCCAAAGATGTTAAGATGAAAATTGCATCAGTTAATTTGGTTAACTTAGTTTTATGCTAACACTTTAAATTCAGGCCACTTCCCGCCTGCTTGGTGGTGGTATTTAATAGAGCTTGTGTGATCTGAAAATGAGCATGCTTTAAAGCCAAAATTTTGAATTGATGATCGCAAACATGCAAACTCAGCACTTCTGTTCAGTTTTTAAAAAAATCCTTCTTAGATATTTAGACAAGCGGTTGACTAGAATACAGACACATAATACTGTCATCCTCTCTCAGTATGCCACTTATTTCTTGTGTTGTCAGCAGAGGTGAGGACAAGAATGAAGACCAGGAGGGCTCAAAAGACAAGACACAGAAGCAGAAGAAAAACAAAAAGGAACGGCAAGATGTGGGAAAACTCGAGGCCACAGTATCCGTTCCTCCACCCCCGCCCCTCTTTACGCAGGGGGATGTCGGACAACAGACGGAGGCAGGGAAGTCTGAACCCACTGACCCTGAAGTTGGAGCTGCACTCAGCGCTCCAGAATCTTCCGCATCAGCCAAGCAGCGGCGTTCCGTCATTCGGGACAGAGGCCCACTGTATGACGACCCTTCACTGCCTCAAGGTTGGACACGCAAGCTGAAACAGCGCAAGTCTGGGCGATCTGCTGGCAAATTTGATGTCTACCTGATCAAGTTAGTACAAGTTACAGGAAGTTAGTACTTTTTTGAGAGCAACTGTGACGATATTCATTTCATAATGTTTATTCCAAATGACGCATACAACAAATCAGTCATTATTAAAAGTCACGTTACTGTGTTTGGAGAGTCATTGCAAACGCAACAAAACTAAAGCTTCTGACACTGGAAGTACCAGTTACGGCCTCAGTTGTTGTGCTATATTCCCCATTTAACTGAAATAAAATTATTTTATTTACATGTATAATGGATTATTTATTTGAAACTTATTCATTATGTACTTCTGTCCATCACGCCAAAGCCAGCTTGTGATGTCTCTGGTCTCTCACGATATGTATGTATATGTAGTTGTAACATTGTGTATTAAATAGTTTTGGTGCAAAGTCAGACTAATGTTACATATTTATATACTAATGTTTTGAGTAAGAATCCCTCCCATTTTAGTGTCGCTGAAGTCTTAATCACAGATTCACAGCTGATTTGTCTGATGCAGGGATATTATTGTTAACTAAAACAGAAACCATTAAAAAACAATTTCGTTACTTGAAACAAAATAAACCTTAATGGAAATAAATTATAAAAAATTAACCCCTGGTTTCGCAGACAAGGCTCAAGCTAGTCCTAGTCTAAAATGCATGTTTGAGCTGTTTTAACTGAAAGCAACTTGTACTGACATATCATAAACTATGTCAGTGCTATTGTTTTGTCTTAAGATGCACACTAGTAATGTTTTTTTCTAGTGAACGTTTATAAAAGCTAATTGAACTAATGCCTAATCCTGGCTTAGGCTAAACCCTGTCTGTGAAACTGTGCCTAAAACGTATTACATTTCAGCTAGTTTCCAGTGCAGACTTTTTAAATTTTCATTTAGTTTAACTTAAAATACTGATATTAACAAAATTAACTAAAAGTAATACATAAAAAAGTATAAAGCTATTTAAATAAAATAAAAAAGACAAAAATTAACAAAATTAATACAACTTTAAAGTTAAATTGAAAACAAAAAATAAAAATCTAATTCAAAATATTTACAAATACTATAATATTATAATTACACTGATCTGGGAGGCGTTACTGGTCACTTCCGACATAAGACGCAAGATTGCGCAACTGGTCCCAGCAGTATTTGATGCATGATATAATAACTCAGTAGTTGTTCAATAAATCTGAATTGCATGTATAGAGAGAGCTGTGCATTACACTGGTTGGGGTCACAGAGATTTGTGTTTTAGAGCTTGATTTACAAGATTTACTGTATGGCTAAATAATTAAATGATGTGAAGGTTATTGTTCTTCCAAATAATTTGACATGATGAATAAGGGTGCATGCTATTGAACACTGACTGATGTGTCACAGTTGCCACAATACCTTATTTTAAAGCATGCTTAATAGGAATAAACATGAAATCAAAGAAAATATTCAGATTTGCTTGTCTGGTTACAAATTCAGCACAAGTCGAATGCACAGCCTTGCAAAGTCTACTTCACTTAACTCGTGCGCATACACAGGTGTTCAACTCATTCGCAGTTTTGAGCAATCTCTCGCCACGAGTTACAATCCATGTAAATATATTTGTGTTTTTTCATGCTAGAGGTGTACAAATGAGGGTACTTTCTAACATCTTCGCACACTCTGTTGCCTATATAGCCTCCATTGTCACTGTAGCTTGCATGCGTTCCTGTCTGTTCTGTTTATGCAGGGTTTTTTTTCGACTACCTTGTGAATCGACATGCACCACCAGGGCACGGTTGCCACCTAAAACTAATTACTGAAAAATTAAATGCGCAATTGCAACCTGCGCATACAGAGTATGCGTGGTTACTTTCCTGATGAAATTCACGTCATGCGCACTGTACGCTGACCCTCACGTATTCATAAAAAGTGAAATATACTTTTGGCTTTACACTGTATTTTTTTGTATCATACTAATGTATTTGTTTTTATTTTTCAGCCCAGAAGGGAAAGCCTTCCGCTCCAAAGTGGAGCTCATGGCATACTTCCAAAAGGTGGGCGATACCACAACGGATCCCAATGACTTTGACTTCACAGTAACGGGCCGAGGAAGCCCGTCTCGCAGAGAAAAGAGACCGCCAAAGAAGCCTAAAGTGGTCAAACCCTCCGGTCGCGGGAGGGGCCGCCCAAAAGGCAGCGGCAAGGTACGGCAGGCCACGGAAGGGGTGGCGGTAAAGCGTGTCATAGAAAAGAGTCCGGGAAAACTCCTTGTAAAGATGCCCTTTGTTGCCCCTAAAACTGAACCGGGGGCTCCATTGGTGCAAGCGGCAGTTGCCAAAGTGCGTCGAGGACGCAAACGAAAAACGGAACAGGAACCGCCAAGCACCCCCAAAAAACGTGGCCGCAAGCCAGCAGCTGCTTCGCAGTCAACAGTGGGGACAGGCTCGGCCGCCGCGTATGCCGCCGCGGCCATTCTCACCGCAGAGGCCAAGAAAAAAGCTCAGAAGGAGTCTTCCGTAAAGCCTGTTCAGGAGAGGGCACTTCCTATCAAGAAACGCAAAACCCGAGAGACTTTGGAGGAGTTGGAGGGATCTACCACCTCTGGAACCACACCGACGGAGACGAAACGACTGATTGCATCAACTGTGACCCCTACAGGGGAGGAGGTAGAAACGGGACAGAGGCCTCACAAGCATCCTGGCCGGAAGCACAAAGAGGCATCCACAGATCCAGGGAACGGCAGCAGCGGAAGCGGCAGCGGCAGTGGCAGCGGAACGGCAACCAGCGGCGGCGGACCGAAGAGTCACAAGAAGAGAGATCAACGAGGGCAGCATTTTAAACACCACCACCATCACCACCACCACCAACACCACCTGCAGGCCATGCCGCCCTCCACCTACACTCCGCAGGCTCACCAGCTCTCCCTGGGTCACTCCACGCAAGGGGGGCCGCCGGTGCCTGCGACCATGGAAAACGAACCCCAGGACTTGAGCACCTCCAGGCCCAGAGCGGAGCACGTGGCCTGCAGGGAGGAAGCGAGAACTGACAGCTCCTCAAGCAGGGATGCTCAGAACTCAAGCAAGATGGCCTCCGCTGACCTGAGAGGGCAGCAGACGACTGTGATGGGAGAAGGCAAGGAGTTGAGAGACATTGTTCCTCCCTCCGCCGTCCCGAGGCCGAGCCGAGAGGAAACGGTCGAGTCCAGGACACAAGTGAGCGAGCCAGTGAGCTGACTGACTAAATGACCGATCGGCAGCGGCTTTGTGTGTGAAGAAGCGGAGGCGGTTGCAGCGAGACGAGTGATTTTTCGTTCTTTTTTACTGAGGAAAAAAGAAAAAGGAAACAAAAATATACAAAAATGTAAACGTACTGAAACAAAAGGCAGCTGTTGTGTCTCGTTCTCTCTGTGGGTTGGACGCGGGGCGACAATTCTCTTGCTTCCGGATGAATTCTCTGCTAACCTTTTTTCTTTATGGTTTCCTTTTATTTCCCACTATATCTTTGTATTAGTATATCTTTAGCACTCACCTAAACCCGTTATTCCTTTGTCAGAGCTTGTAGGAAGTAGAAACACACTCAAGTGGTAATGGATGCACAAGTCACACGCCATAGTAAGTGAACCTTTCTGATCAAATTGCTCTCGAAAGAACTAAAATGCCTCATAGTCATGTCATCTCAACCCTAGCAAAAAGGTGTCCTATTAGTGTGTTCTTCCTTTTGTGTCATAAAACGAAGGGGCAAATCAGACGCAAAGAAAGCAAGCTGAAGAAAAAAGGGCCACATTTCCGATCTCCACCTTTCCATTTGAGTCGGACACAGCTGTTGCAGCATCCTCACCTTTGAAATAATAAACGCTAGCTTAACTCAGACAGAAAAGAACTTCCTAGTTGTGGGTTTGTGCCAAGCTGATATTTCCAGCCTGTTGACCTGTAAAGATCAATTGAATTTGATAGTATTATTTCCTTTTGCGTTGTTGGTATTTTTAGCGCACATATGTATATTAATTATCAGTAGTTGCGTTAACCTAATCGCCCGTTTCGGATGTGCCTGAGAAAATGCAACTAGAGCGGAAAGCTCTATTTTTCATTTTCTTTGGTAGGGAAGATAAAGCACAAATGTATTTGTTAGGGAATATTGAAAGCACAGTCCACTGTAGCGTCTGGAGTAGATGTTAACTTGCGTAAAAGAATACGAGAAAAGAAATTTGTTACGTTTACCTGCTTTTTTTCCCCATTGAGTACAATTTAAATAGAGGCCTTGTGTTCTTGTGACACAAATCCCTAACAAAAAAAAAAAAAAAAGGCATACCATTTCAAATGTAGCTTTTGTTTTTACTGTGTGTGGTTATAGACTAATACCATAGAGCTGCTGTTCTAAAAATGATTCAGACAGGAAAGTTAATAGATTGCTATATTTATATAATGTCTTGTCAGGCTGTAGCTGTGTGAAATGCATGGGTTGCTGATGTTTGCGTGCTTTGCGTGCTATTTATTACAGTACTCCGTCATTGTCTTTACTATACATAAAGGTTTATAAAGCCAGGTACAGCACTATTGATGAGGGTTAAACGTTTTAGAAACGTATATATTTTGAATTCCGAATTTTTGAATTATGAAAACAGTACTTGGCAACAAAGGAAAGGTAAACTTGCATACATTTTACAACACAATGCCATCATGAAATAGTTTTCTAATCTGAACTCTTCAAAATGACAACATTTTGCAGTCAGAAAGAAGGACTGCACATCATGGCTACATGCATCAATCAAGTGGTTAGATATTCAAAGAGTGTCTTAGTAATTAACTATATATATATATATATATATATATATATATATATATATATATATATATATATATATATATGAATATGAATATGAATATGATTAGGATAGGATTAAACTTAAACCTGAAGAAATTTTGAACCAAACTGAGGAAGTTCTTCTTTGTTGTTTATGTAAACTTGTTTAGGATTTTACAGAAACTTTACAGCACTTTTTCTGTTCCATTTTCGTTTCTTCTCCTACATGAAATGCACCTTACTTTTAAGACACTTTTTTTGGAATTGTGAGAAGCATAACAATTTTCTTTATTATTATTTTCCATATATTGTTCTGGTTAGCCTTGCACAGACTTCTGTTTCATGTCCGGAGGTTGTACCTTTCTTCAGATGTGTGTTGGCATAGGATGCATGTTTAATGTCATTATAAAGAGCCATTCTTTTGTTTAGTTGTGCTTTCTCTGTAAAAACACCAAATCATAAAAGTAGCACATAACGGCTACATTTCACTTACAGTGTTGGATATCACACATTTATGGCCAATAATGGGGTGACAAAGACGGTAAAGTTAGTAAATCTTTACAGACCCCTGAATCCAATGGCATCACAAACTAATATTTTATATTCTAGATATTGCAGTTGTTGTTTTGAATAGTCCCAGAGTTTTCCCCCCCAAAGTATTAGTTTTGTCTGTGAATCTCATACATTTATGGTTATTGTGGCTTGTGTGATGGATGTGCATCGTCACTGACATAAATGCTGATAAATGTATACTACTAAACCTTAATCAGAGTCATAACAGACAGTTTTAAGTAACACTCAGCACTTGTTAAATCTTTTTGTCTGTTAGTTCAGCTAGAGTAAGATGTTTTTGATATTTGATTAGGGGTTCAAATGTATGAGTGAGAACTTACTGGTCAAGCGTGCTCTAGGTTTCTTGAAAAAACATTATTTTTGGACGCTAAATGTATAGATTAAATTGGAATCGACAATCGCAATTTTTTTTTTCATTTCTTATTAAGAACGAAAGTGTCTCCATTCTCTCCCTCCAGCCCCCCCGCTCCCTCGACCCTCACCGGGAAGAGGCACAGAGAATAAAAGAGCGTTTCCGCTCTGAACAAGGGCTATGTAATCATTTCAAGTAGTCAAAAGCAGATAAAGGAAATGGATTTTCACGTCAGAGGAACGCAGGGTCCGGTCCTCGCTGTAAAGGCAAACTCAGTTAATTGCTTGAGGTCTAACAAGAGACTTTAAGTGTTGTCAAACACCACCGGCTCGCTCTCTGTCAGAGTTAGAGCGCTCACTTAACCGGCGGCTGACGTCACGAACGTCTCCCCGGTCTGACTAAACTCGAGCAGGAGAATGGAGGTAGCAGAATGGATTCCTTTAACTTGAGCTCAGCAAGCACATTCTCAGTGTTTAAGAATAACGCAGAAGGAAAGAAACCTCCAGACATGAATTGAAGTCGCGACAACTCTTAGTTTAAAGCGCCGACTCACAAGCTGCATCAGTCTGGCTGAAACAGAAAGGGTAGTGCCTTTATTTTGGGAGACTCACTAAGGTGGTAGAAGTGACCTTTGATTCTAAAGAAACACCTTTATCCCATTGAAGCAACACGGGAGGTGAATTTACTCAAACGCTTGGATTTTATTTGGTCATTTTTCATAGGTAGGACGTGCACTGGTGTGTGTGTTGTAACTAGAGGTTTCATTGTTGTACATTTTTCTTTTTCCATCAGCCGGACCTTTGTGCCCACCTAGAAATGATGTATTGTTAAAAGCCCTCTGCTTTATGAACTTCTTGCCTTTTGTAGCGCTCAAAGCCCACTGACAAAAATGGAGCCCTACAAATGGGTAAAGACAGAATAAGAAAATTACTTTTATTATTTATATGTTGGTTTGTTTGTTTTATTTTCTTGTTCGTTTGGGTTATTTGTGCCTCTGGCAGTGAAATATGCTTTGGAATGTCCTTGTGTCCCTGTAGCCAAAAATACATGCTATGTACGTGAACATGTATCAATATGCATGATTGCCATTAGAAGATAGGACATTGCTTGCCCTTTACTATTATATATAAGATGTTTTCAAACAGCACTCCAAGAGCTGAGCCCAACCGAATCCGAAGGTTTTCATGAGGTATAAAATGTTGAATGTGTTTGTTCAATGAAGGCTAGCTGTGCACTTCGGTCTGTTTAATATGAACAGATTTATTTCATTGAAGTACTTGTTTTTTGTTTTAATGATTTAACTGGTAGCTGAGTTTGGGCTTCATATGCCGCCGTATCAACAATTGTAGTGGCTAGAGTAATTTCTGTGTTAGATTTATTTTTTATTATTATTCTTAGCATTTTTTTTTTTTTTTTTTTTCATTTTTTATTCTAAATCCAACATTGGAAATAGACCATTTTATCTTGATAGCAATAGTATGATAGTATACCCAGCAGATCCGATATGAGTTTTCTCCGTTAGTATGTCTCTAATTTGTGTACTCTGTTAAACAGTAGAACTGAAGTAAAAGAAATTTACCCTTATAACTAAAATGCAGCACTTTGAATCGTGCAAGGAGGACAATTTAAAGTCAAATGAAACAGAAGTTAAACTATAAGAAATAGATTCCAGTTCCACCGTGGTAGAAAGTTCATGGTCTATTTAACATAGTCTTGTGCCTTGAAGTTTCAGTAATAGAATTTATCTTTATACTGTAGTTGTATTTTTATTCCGAGTCCTGTGTTTGCCTCTTGTTGGTATTCAGTGCTTTGGATGTATTAAGGATTTATAGAAATCAAGAATATGTTTGCCTTGCTTTATTTTCTTAATTGAGGAAAAAAAAAAAGGATAACATTATAGGAAGATGTATTTGGGCAATATTGATGATGTAAAAAGCTATAGGATTTTGATGTTTTTCATCCCTGATATGTTGAATGTTTCACAGATTAATGAGTGACGTGTGTTTGTTGGGAAATATTCTCCATTTTAACATGACCATAAAAAAAACAACCTGGCCTCAAACATAATCTTCCAATCACAACATGACATTTTATGACAAAAAAAAATACTTCAACCTTGACCGGAAGGACGAGTCTAAGATCTGCACTTTATAAAGTATGTTTCCCGGCAGGACACCCATTAACTTTTTGTATGTATTTTTTACCTTTGTCCAAAGCTGTTTTGTTTTCATATTATTTTTTAATTTAGTTTTAAATAAAAGGGATGGGTAGTATGTATGTAAAACAAAAAAAAAAAAAAAAGAAAAAAAAAAAGTTATTTTAACCAAACAATCCTACAGACTAGGTGTCAGTGGTTATTCGCCATCTGCCAAGCTAAGTCCTTGCCTTCCTGAAAGTGAAAAGTATAGTTTGTGTCTACTTTTATAGTACTGTGTTACTGTATCATTTGTTTGCCGTATGTAACAGATACACAATAGTAAACAACATTTACCTGCTCTCTGTCTATAACATTTATTTCACTCACATCACAAACAAAAACACAATGTTAGTGTTATCATTATTAGATAATAAGATTTTATTAATCATTAGGGTTTTGTTGTCTTTAATCATGTGAGAGAGAGAGAGAAAAAAGGAAAAGTACTGATAATTGTAATCTGAAAACTGTTTCAGTTTTACTGAGAGATTTTCTCTTGAGGTTTTGCAGTTTAACCGCGTGATTTTCATTTATATTAAGTTTCTTTAGTAACCACTAACAAATGCAACTTAAATGTCTGTTTCAGAAGGAAACAACAATAGTTTATCACTGACAAAAACCGATGAATATTGCGTTTCACAGCACTAAATATAAGCAAAGTGAAACTTTCTATATTACTAAATGTGGAAAAAGGAAATGGAAGATATGAGTAAGTTAAACGTGGTGGATCTCACGAACTTCACTACTATGGTGAAGGTGGTGACTATGAATATTAACAAACGTAATGTGACGTAAGCCTCTGGAACTAGATGCCGAATTGTTGACGTTCAAATGTGGGCGTAAGTGTGCGCGCTGTAGCGGTGGCTCATGAATATTAAGTAGGTGACGCGCATCCTTTGAGGTGACGCAATAAATATTAATGAGCCAGGCGTTCTTCGCCATTAGTACGATTCGTGAAGGCTGGTGATGGTGACTAAAAGTAAAAGAAGAAAACAAGACCACCATCACAAGTGACAGCCACAAACAGGAAACTTTCGCGTTCAAGAACCACGTAAAGCTGACTAAAAAAAGACTCACACATTAAAGATAATAAAGTCCGTTAAAATGTCTGGAGTGGAGTTTGAGAGGGAGTTTCTGTACAACTTACCCGCGTCTGTTATGAGTCACTTTACACGGGTTATGGACTCACTTTCACACTCAGACTGGATATTATTCGGTAAGAATAATCTGTTTATCTTTAGGTTTCTATTATGATGATGTTGTTTTCACTTATTTAACTCGAAACTTAGAGGATTAGCACACGCGCTAACGTTAACTCTGTCTGAGCGGTGACGTCAAAAGTTCAGTTTGTGAAACGTTTATTTATTTACATCGAGGGTTTGTTTATTTCGTTTGGTTGTGAATAACTTTTGTAATGATATTTGTTTTGTTATGAATGTATTTGAGGTAACTAGAATGTTTTGCTAAGTGTCAGGATTGTTGCCCTGGCCTGATGATTAATGACATCGGAGTAAATAAACGGGTAAATAATTAATAATATGATTAAAAAGCCAGAATTTGTTGAGCACTGGACATGGATCAACGTATGTTGTGTCCATTCATTCAGGTGAGATGCTGAGATTTGATAAATCACATGGTTAAATCACAGCTGTATTTGGTCTTTTCCTCAATGGGGAATCAACTGGGATTGGGAATTAGTTTAAATAAATGTAATTTTTTCTGGCAATGTTGGCCATTTTCAGTATGTTAGTTAGGACTTTATACATAATTTTGTCTCTTCAAGTTTTAGCATGAATAATTCCATATTAATTCATTATGTTTTTGCTGTAGTTTGGTGTAAACTAAACTTAAACACTGCTTTCATGTCCATTGCAGCTTCACATGTAATATCTGATCAGACTGAACTACGCCTTTTGGAGCAAAGCCCCAGACGCACAGACATCCTCATGCACAAATGGGGCTGTCGCAACGGGACGGTTGGAGAACTACTGCAGATTCTTGAAGGCTTGCAGTGGTTTCGGCCCCGTGATATCATCCTTGAATGTATGCATGCTTTTTATTTTTTATGTAATTGTATATTGCCATTTGCTTGCTTCTGTTGTGTCTACCACATTTGATTCTCTAACCAGCCAGGTTATCAGGTGGGTTTTGTGGTTGTTTTACGAAACTCAGTTGATCATTTTTACTCAGGCACATTCTTGACAAGTAACATTTCAGTTGTGAAGAACAAACAAGCACAATGCAACATTTCTCTGCTGTGATCACACATGCATATTTGTGTTAGTTTCTGTTCTTTGATCACTAGAGATCAGATTACACTCAACCAGTTACATTCTCCACTGGCATGAGGTGGTGGGGTTGGGGGCAACTAATTAGGTTCGTTACTTAAAGGGTTAGTTCACCCAGTAATGAAATTTCTGTCATTAAGTACATTAATCCACACCTGTAAGACCTTTGTTCATCTAAAGAACACAAATTAAGATATTTATGATGAAATCTGAGGGTATCTGATCCACACACAGGCAGCAACATCATTGAACCTTTTGATGTCCAGAAATGTTGTTAAAAATGGTTAAAATAGTCAGCGTGACTACAGTGGTTTAACCTTAAAAGATTAATTCACTTTCAAATAAATTTTCCCTGATAATTTACTCACCCCCATGTTATCCACGATGTTCATGTCTTTCTTTCTTCAGTCGAACAGAAATTAAGGTTTTTGAGGAAAACATTCCAGGATTATTCTCCTTATAGTGGACTTCAATGGCTCCAAATGGTTAAAGGTCAAAATTACAGTTTCAGTGCAGCTTCAAAGGGCTTTAAACGATACTAGACGAGGAATAAGGGTCTTATCTAGCGAAACGATCGGTCGTTTTCGAAAAAAAATTTTTTTTATGTATGTAGGACATACAGCATAAGCTTTTTTAAGAATACCAAAGTGTGGTTTTGGCGGAACCACTTGGAAGGCGATCATTTGTTTATATAAAGCATATACATTTACATTTTTTTCGAAAATGACCGATAGTTTCTCTAGATAAGACCCTTATTCCTCATCTGGTATCGTTTAAAGCCCTTTGAAGCTGCACTGAAACTGTAATTTTGACCTTATAGCGTTTGGAGGCCATTGAAATCCACTATATGGGAATAATCCTGGAATGTTTTCATCAAAAACCTTAATTTCTTTTCGACTGAAGAAAGAAGGACATGAACATCTTGGATGACATGGGGATGAGTAAATTATCAGGAAAATTTTATTTGAAAGTGAACTAATCCTTTAATGTTATGAAGCGATGAGTACGTAGTGAAATACGTACTGCAGGCTTCCTTGTTTATGTAAAATGCCAGCTTATTATTGGCTGGCTCCTGCGTCAGCATCACATGCATGCGTTGTGCTGCTTACGTGTTCAGCTTAGGCCAATAATGAGTCGTATTAATTAAAGAACTTAGCATCCATCTGATATAAGTTTAAGTTGAAATACTACAACGAAATAAAAAAAAAATTAAAGCTAAATAGAAATATAAAAAAAACTAAAAACAAAATGACAAGCACATAAAATTACTAAAACAAACTAAAATGAAAACTGAAAATATAAAAATAACAGCTAATTCAAAATAAATTAATTACTATAATAGTATTTAATACTAAAATAACAGTGTATTATAGATGTGTAATTTTAGGTAAAAAAAATGTACCTGATATGTTTCAGCTTTATAATTTTGTGTTTTGTGCAATTTATTGTAGTTGGATAATAAATCCATTAATGTAGTTTTGTATGCATTTCCAAAGGTAGACGTATACCGCAGTCTCGTTTGGAGCGACGGTCACCTTCACCGGTGCCACCATCCACGGCATGTCAAACCAGTACAGTCAGCTTTATCAAAGAGTTTCTCCCGGTCCACGGTAACATGTTAAACTTTCTGCAGTGCTTGCATCTGATGATATAAATAATATCATTATGATGGTAAAAATATATATATTTTTAATATACGGTAATTTTGTTTTTCCAGAAATCAGGCCTCTACCCAAGCCTAGCCCTCCACCGCCCGATATGGACTCCATCAGTTCAAGAACCTCAAATATAGCCGAAAAGGTGCTTTATTTGATTAAAAAAGAAAGAAATTAAGCATTAAAAGTACTAATAAAAAAGACTTGATAGGTTTGAGCGTTCACTCTATTTTTATTGTGCTGGAAAGGCATTAGTCAGCATGTCTCTTCCTTTAGCCATTACGTTTATCTTCCCTTTCTTAATCCACTGACACTTCTGTGTTTGTTCACAGTGCCCAAGTAAGAACCGGGTGGATCCCCCGCCTCTTTACTCCACTGCGATGAGTTGGCCGTTTGAAGAAATACAGAGAGGCACATGCAATTTTTCGCCGTGCAAGCAGATCGGAGAAGGAGGTTTTGGGCACGTGTATCAAGCTGTGATGAGAAACACAGAGTTCGCTGTGAAGAAGCTGAAAGAGGTACTAAAACAAACATCTGTGAGTTTGGTTGTTGTGTTATTGAGTCATTCATTCAGTTTCCTTAACATCCATCTTTTTTTTTCTTTCACGTGGATGTTCGGAGCAGGACTCTCATTTGGATTGGGATGTCGTGAAGGAAAGTTTCAGGACGGAAGTGGAAAAACTTTCACAGTAAGAAACTGCCTGTCCATCCTCTGCTCCTGTGGCTTATGCTTCCTTCTCTCGTGCTTTAAATCTGTCTTTCCTGATTTGTCTTAAGGCACCCATGCACATTTTGGGCCCAATTCTCCCTTTCCAACAATCCTAGGTAAAGTCTTGATTATCTTGATGGTTCTACAGATTATCTTATCAGATTTTCCTCTTGTGTGATGTGTATTAAGAGTGATTGAATCTGCTTGGAAGAATGTCAGGGCCTCACCAATCTCGAATCATAAGTATCCAACATGTTGAACATTTAAGATCAGAAATCCTGTTGTGTAAGGGGGAACCCAGAGGACAAACACGCGCACACACTTTGTAGATTGTCACATGATGGAAGGAAACAATACCCAATCAGAAAGCAAGCTGACAGAAGATGGAAGCAAAACACAACTTGATCCAAACATTTTTCATTTTTTTCCCCTGCAAAAATTCTGTAAAAAGCAGTCCAAACTCCATTATCGCCATTTCTTCTTGCCCGTTTTGAGTCCCAGTTTGACCCTGAGTTCACAGTAGGGACTCTTGTTGTTTATGAATGCAATCTGTTAATGTGTGGTGTGCTGTCTTGGTCACATCGTGGCACCCCACACACTATGGAAACTAAACGATCTAATCTATCTTCTTTTTTCTTTCATCATGTTTGCGGTCCCTTACATTTCGAAAATCTGATAAGATTTTAATATTTATCATTTTAGTTTGGGCAAGCCTTTATCAGCTTTTTTTCGGTCTGGCTGTGATTCATTTGTTTGTTTAACAGAAATGCAGAACGGGACTTACCCGCCTGAAATTTGATTGCTCTTTATGCACAACACCAGCCAAAAATGAAAGTCTCCTGCCTACCCTCCAAATCTTTTTTGTGGTTAGTTGTCATCCTGTTGTCTCTTAATTGGGTCAATTTTTTTCTGACACATTTTTCAGCCAACACTTTCAAGCCTTGCTTTTTCAGCTACTGTAATGCTCTCATTTAATGTTATGTAATACAATCTAAAGCAACACATTTTTTTATTAGGCTCTTTCTTATTCCGCAGATACAGGCATCCCAACATAATGGACTTTGTTGGCTACAGTATAGACAGACAAATTTATTGTCTCATATATGTTTATATGCCGAATGGCTCTTTAGAAGACCGACTACGCTGTGAGGTGAGTTACCACATTTACAAGACAATATAGGCTCTGCTTCATGATTTAGTGTGTTACTTAAAGGCGTAGTCCACTCAAAATGAAACTCTCATACCTGTATGACAAACAGTGAAAGTAAATAGAGACAATGCTGTCGAGGTCAAGAAAGTACAAAAAAAGTTTGTATGACTCATATTTTGAGTGTTCTGAAGTCATATGATGGAATGTAATTTAAATTATCTTTTGAAAATCATCTCGCCTGTCAATTATGGAAGCTTGTTTCCACATGACATAAAAAATAAAGGTAATTACATTTTTTTTCTCACAATTCTGACTTTTTTTCTCGCAATATCATGATATAAAGTCAGAATTGTGTGATATAAAGTCAAAATTGCATGATATAAAGTCAGAATTGCGAGTTATAAAGTCAGAATTGTGTGACATAAAGTCAGAATTGCATGATATAAAGTCAGAATTGCGAGTTATAAAGTATATCACGCAATTCTGACTTTATAACTCGCAATTGTGAATTTAAATCTCGCAATTTTCTGAGATATAAAGTCAGAATTGTGTGACAAAGTCAGAATTGTGTGACATAAAGTCAGAATTGTGAGATATAAAGTCAGAATTGTGTGATATACTGTAAAGTCAAAATTGCATGATATAAAGTCAGAATTGCGAGTTATAAAGTATATCACGCAATTGCGAATTTAAATCTCGCAATTTTCTGAGAAATAAAGTCAGAATTGTGAGATGTAAACTTGAAATTGCGAGGAAAAAAAGTCAGAGTTGTGAGATAAAAAGTTTAATATTTAAAAAAAAATCTTCCATACTCATTAGCACATTTAAATATTGTGCATCACAACGTATTGCACAAAGTTTTTTTCTGTATCTCATCCTCATGCACTTTATTTGTATGGAAATAAGCCCTCAGAACAGTCATTTGGGGAATACCATGAAGGTGAATAAATGATGACAGAAGTTTCATTTTATGTGATCTAACCCTTTCAAGGCACGAGTCTGTGTTTTTCATAATGCTTGTTTCTTTCAGGACAGCAACGCCCTCTCTTGGTCACAGCGTGTAAATGTGTTACTGGGCACTGCAAAAGCTATTCAATACCTGCATTCTTGTTCACCTGCACTTATTCATGGAGATATCAAGAGGTGAGTACAAGAACATGTAAACCACATGAACACTACCATTTAAAAGTTTGGGATCAGTTTTTTTATTTTTATTTTTTATTATTTTAAAAAAAAAAAATTATACTTGAATTCAGCAAGGGTGCATTAAATTGATCAAAAGTGACTGTAAAGACACTTATAATGTTACAAAAGATTCCAGTAAAAAATGCTGTTCTTTTGAACCTTCCGTTCATCAAAGTATCATTGTTTCTACAAAAATATGAAGTAGTGTAACTGTTTTCAACACTAATAATAATTAGAAATGTTTATTAAGCCGCAAATCAGCATATTAGAATGGTTTCGGAAGGATCATGTGACACTGAAGAGTGAAGACTGGAGTAATGATGCTGAAAATTCAGCTTTGCCATCACAGAAATAAATTACATTTTACAATACATTAAAATAGAAACGTTTTTAAAATTGTAATAAAATGCAGTCTTTGTGAGCATAAGAGATGAAAATGATAATGTATGTTTAGGCTCTTTGAAGTTGAGATCTTCAGACTTTTTGAATCATCAGTATTTGATATGGATTATCATGAGTGCTTAGAAGTGGCAGAAATGATTGTTCATGAAAATGCAGTAATTGTGGGGTTTTATCTAATTGCTAACTGCAACTCCATCATCAAATGCAGCCCCATTTTTCCTTTTTGTTGAATATATTGTTTGCATAAGTCGAACGAAATAAATAAGTTGTAAATGCCATTTAATGTTGATTTCATGTTAACCATTAGGGTTGCACCAGGCGTCTTTCACAAACCGGTCATCTTCCCTCAGCTCTAACATCCTTTTAGGCGATCACCTGGAGCCCAAGTTGGGCGACTTTGGATTGGCGCGTTTCTGTCGGAGCCCCAGCAAAACCCCAGGCAAGACGTCCACCGTGGCTCACACTGCAACGGTACGGGGAACTCTCGCATACCTCCCAGAAGAATACCTGAAGGATGGACAGCTAGGAGTGGAGATCGATGTCTACAGCTTTGGAGTGGTGAGATTCATCTTTTAAGACATGCATTGTGAAAGCAAAACCTCATAAAGGGTTAGTTCACCCAAAAATAAAAACTTTGTCATTAATTACTCACCCTCATGTCATTCCAAACCCATAGGACTTTCGTTCATCTTCAGGGCAGAAATAAAGATATTTTTTATGAAATCTGAGAGATTTATCCCTCCATTGACAGACTGCGCAACTACCACTTTGTCACTTCAAAAAGTAGAGTGATAGAAGTAAAGAGTTCATAAAACTAATCCATATGAATTAAGTGGTTTAGTCCAAATTTTGTGAAGAGACTCGATCGCTTTATATGATGAACAGATTTAATTTAGTCTTTTATTCACATAAACATTGATCAGCGAACATGAACAGAAGCTCAACCGAACCTACTTGAGAACAAACCTCAAACCTCAAATTTGGACTAAGCTTCTCAATTCATATGGATTACTTTTATGATCTCATTATGAACTTTTTGAAGCGTCAAAGTGGTAGTTGTGTAGACTGTCAATGGAGGGACAGAAATCTCTCAGATTTCATTAAAGTATCTTCATTTGTGTTCTGAAGAACACAAAAGTCTTACGAGTTTGGACCGGCATGAGGGGGAGTGATAAATGATGACAATTTTCATTTTTGGGTGAACTAACTCTTTAATAGCAATAAATTAATATAACTTTGACAGCCCTAATTGTACCCAAATGTTCACCATCATCCTCATCAACAATATTTTATTACAATAACATTCAAGTGGGCTGGGATCCACAAAAAAGCACCCATTGAGAATTGAAAATGGACTGAGACTCCATCACACCTAATAAGATTTCAGCTCACTTTCAAGGCCAATGTAAACTACTTTTTGGTCCACTTAAATGGGTGTGAGTTGGGTTTTTTAAGGAGGACCCACCCTTTATTATCCTCACTTCCATATTTAGTTGAACTCTTTGATGGTTCATGTTCGTAAAGAGATGCTGAAACGTCCTTCGATCTTACATTTTTGATAAAGTAACACTCCAGTTTCTCTCGTACCGCAGGTCATACTAGAGGTACTTACTGGACGGCAGGCACTTGAGGTCGATGGCCAGTCCAAAACTGTTTACTTGGTAAGAAAAGCTAAAGTTAATTTATAGTAACATATGTTAGGGTTAGGGTTAGAACCAGGGTTAAACCTGTTATTTCTCACAGAAAGATCTGGTTAAAGAGGAGGAAGATGATGGGAGAAGCTTCAGCAAAGGGAAGCACTCGCGAGAGCTGTCCTATGTTAACGCGGCGGAGAACATCTGCAGGAAACATCTGGATCCACGATTGATGACTAAAGACACACCTACCCCTCATGGATCAATGGAAATTTCTCAAATGGCATGTCGATGTTTAGAACGACGGAGGAAGAAGAGGCCTCCTATGACGGAAGTAGGAGAATCTATTCAAATGCTATTTGTTTATTTTGATTTTAATATGTTAAAGGGGTTATGTTATGACCTGTAAATTGAAGTGGCAGTAAAGACATTTATAATGTTACAAAAGATTTCTATTTCCAAAAAATGTTCTTGTGAACTTCAAGAATCAACCAAAATATATAAACTAAAAAATATTAAACAGCGCAACTGTTTTCAACAAAAATAAAAAAATAGTTTCTTGATCATCAAATCAGCATATTAGAATGATTTCTGAAGGATCATGTGACACTGAAGACTGGAGTAATGATGCTGAAAATTTGGCTTTGCATCACAAATAAATTATATTTTAAAATAGATTGAAATAGAAAATAGTTATAGTTAAAAAATGCTGTATTTCTAATAAAATAAATGCAGCCTTGGTGAGCATAAGAGACTTCTTTCAAAAATATGAATTAAAATCTTAATTATTCCAAACTTTTGAACTTTGTGGGACTGTCTGGCTAACAATTAGACATGAGGAAAATAAATAAGATTTTTATAAACCATAACACCCCTTCATAATATTATGTTTTAGTTCAAATTATCAGGCTTATTCTGGCTCTTTTGGTGTTTTTATAGGTGTTTAAAGCACTTCAAGATGTACATTCAGGGTTGAAGACCTCTGGCAGATTGACCACGGTCAGATTATCTCCTGTATCATCTCATCCATCCACCCCTGAGCCTCTGCGCTCCAACGACAGCTCTCTGGACTCTCTCACCCATCAGTTCTCCAAACTCCACCCTCAAGAGAACACATACCCCTACCTTCAAAAGCCTGTCTTTCCCACCTTGAACTCTGTAATGACTCAGTCTAGCTGCTCAGTGTCAGAGCTGAATGCTGAATCATGGGCTTCACAGTCCTCTGGCATGCCATGTGAATCGGATGAGAGTCAAGGCTTTTCTCAATACTTGACAAGTCACTGTAGCAGACCTCAGTCGACGTCATGTGGGGCCTGTGGCGTTCAGAGCACTGAAATAAGCAGTTCTTTAGAGGAAAACCCATCACAGTCCAGTCCAAATGAAGGTAATATTTGTTATTAAAATGGATAGATTAGGAACATCATACATATTTAAATGAGCATTTTTCTGAATGTATGTTGTTAATGTTTTTCTTTCTTTTCATTCTCTGTCTGAATCTTTACAGATTTTTCTGACCAGAAAGCATTTATCAACCCTGTAAGGCAGCGACTGGTCCAGAAAATGGAGCTTTATGAAGAGGGGAGGATTTTAACTTCTGATCTGCTCTCATCAGGCGACTCATTATGTAAGTGTGAAAATCAATTGTAAATGGATTCCATAACTGTTACAAACAAATGTTTGGTGGAGACAGTTCTGGGTTCTTCAGGCAACACGAGAAGATGTTTTAAGATGGAATTTCATTCAAGCTGAGCTGATAATGACCCATTTAGTATAGTCATAGATGCTGGTTATCATGATTGCATCTGTTCGAGTAGAATCAGATTGCCCTGTGACTGATGTCACTGATGACACAGCAGGATCATTTCCATAATGACCAACGGAATCTACCAAGAGCAGCGCAAATTAGCGTCTGGTTTAAGACATGCTTTTTTGGGTGGTAAATAATGGCGCAAATACCAGAAAACTGACTAGCGCAAACCTTAGTAAATCACCTTGCATGATTCATTCCAATAAATTTTGCGTCTGAAAGGGAAACTCCTACAAACGCATATGCATTAAGGTCAGCCGCAAAAATAACTGTGTCCACACCTTTTCAGCACAAATTTTTCACTGTGTGTCTTTAGTAAATCCTGACGGTAGTTTTTAATTCCAAAATAGGGTTTGTGCTGGCGTAAGTTGTCAGAAAATCTGGCCCTAACAGGTGGTAGGCAGTTAAAGGTGCTAAAGAGGATGTTTTGTTTTATACATTTTTGCAATATTGCTTGAAACTGTCTTTACTAACTGATAAAAGACTATTTATTAGGTGCACTGAAAGGAATAATATTAATATACATCATCTGTGCACGAGGTAGGGCCTTAAAAACATCAGCCAATCGCGATCATGCGCGATCATCGACCCTCTGGCTTGTCAATCACTGCCATGACGTTCCTTGTGCGAGACGTGCGCGGCTGCGCGCTCCAGTAACTTTCCACACTCTACAGGCACCGCATGCAATGTTTTTGTCAGGAGACAGGAGTAACAACTGCAGATTATGAGTTACCTGCGGTGAGTCCGGCATAATGAATCCACAAACACGACACAGCGAATGCCGGTGGTAAACGCTCGTGTTCCAATACTCGTGCACGAGTTTTGGGAGGCGTTCCCTCGAAATGAGCTGTGAAGGAGGGGGGTTGTTCTTACGCATGCGCTCATTTCAAAAACTCACTAACAGTCTTTGGTTTCTCAGTCGACGAAAAGATTCTCTTTAGCACCTTTAAGGTCACAGTTCTAATAACTTAGGACACTAAAAAAAAAACTTTTCTATGGATGCTGAAAAACACCAGAAGAAAGATGCCCAAGGTTCCTTATGACCATGCCATGGTCCTGCTGCAGGGAGGCTTGAGGACTGCAGATGTGACCAAAGCAATAAATTGCAATGTGCGTAATGTAAGACGCCTAAGACTGTGCTACAGACAGGAAGGACAGCTGATCGTCCTCACAGTGCCAAACCACATGCAACCATGTGTCCCCCAAGACGTGTTTGAGAACTTGCAAGTGTCTTGGTGAAAGAGTGAAGTAACATCTCACAGCAAGAACTGGCAGATCTGGTGCAGTCCAAACAAACCATAAGACTTCTGGAACGATGTCCTTTGGACAGCTGAGACCAAACTGGAGATGTTTGGCCATAATGCACATCACCAAGTTAGGTGAAAACTAAATGCAGCATATCAGCACAAACGCCTCATATCAACTGTCCATCACGCTGGTGGAGGGGTGATGATTTGTGCTTGTTTTGCAGCCACAGGACCTGGGCATCTCACAGTCATTGAGTCGACCATGAACTCCTCTGTACACCAAAGTGTTCAAATGTGAGGCAATCTGTCTGAAAATTGGGTCATGCAACAGGACAATGATCCCAAGCACACCAGCAAATCTACAACAGAATGGCTGAAAAAGAAAAGAATGAAGGTGTTGCAATGGCCCAGTCAAAGTCCAGACCTCAACCCGATTGAAATGCTGTGGCTGGACCTTAAGAGAGCTGTGCATAAACAAATGCCCACAAACCTCAAAGAAATGAAGCAACATACAGTGAACTGAATGTAAAGAATAGTGAATGTGAGAGAATGTGAGAGACTGATACTGTCATACAAAAAATGATTCCTTCAGCTTATTGCTGCTAAAGGTGGCTCTACAAACAACTGAATCATAGGGTGTACTTAGTTTGTCACACATGGCGTTTCCATTTTGGCTTTATTATTGTTAAATAAATAATGACAGTGTAATATGTCAGTTGTTGTTCATTTGAGGTTGTATTTATTATGTCCTGATATGTAAAACCATAAAATCCTAAAGGGTGTCCTTTTTGTGTCTGTCTGTCTATCTGTCTGTCATGTGAAAATGAAACCATATATGTATGGAGCTAGATATATTTATTAATGTATATATTTATTAAAGCCACATATATTTCATCACTATAAGCTACTTTACAATAATTTTCGTTAGCATTAATAAACATTATTCAGTGCATAATGGATTTGTTCTCTAGATCTGATTTAAGGCTTCTTGTCTGAAGAACTCAGAAGTGCAGTTTCTTTTTGTGACATCCTGATAATGAAAAAAAAATGGAAGAGGATTTAAATATATTTGGTTTTTTTTCAACATTTTGTAGACCGAGGGATGAACGCTCAAACGAGGGAGCCAGAAGAGAGTGATGAGTTTGCAAGTGAGACGTCTGGAGTCGACATGCAGTCACCTGCTGCAGTTTAACACTGGATGTTTGGAAGAAAGTGCACAACAGTTGTTAAAATATTATTCAAAATATACATTAATTTCTTTATGGTACTTTTTTTTACGGTTATGGTAGAGAAAATACCTCCATAAATACCTCGGCCAAAGCTTTTTTTTTTTTATTTGATGGTAATGGCAAGTGAAAAGTGGTACAGATAATGAAAGCTCTGAAGTTGTAAACCTGTGAATCTTGACTGACAAGTCAAAGGCGAAGATATAAAAGTGCATAATTTATTGTTATACGCCTGTTATTTTGGCGATCAAATGTCTGTCTGTTGTTTTAGGCTTAGTTCTTAGAGGCATATTGCTTTAAATAGCATAAAGTCAAGTTTATGGATTATGGCCAAAACACTTACATGTATGAGAGTACTATTTAACATTAATGACTAATCTTCTATGGTACTAACTGGTGTTTGTTATATAAATTGAATTTAGCCTGTTCATTATGCACAATTTATTTTTATTTTTATTAATTGTCAGCAAAACTACAGCAATACCGAAACAACAGCTTTATTTGAAACGGTTTTTGTTTCCATTAGATGCCTGTTTAGCCCGTTGCTTTTTAAAGGTCCATGTATCTCCCGTTTTTCAAACTGTTCCAAAAAGCTTCTCTTTTTTTACAGTCTTAATTTTGTGATTGGCAGATTCAGAATCTAAACTGAATTCTTGATTTTGCTTGCGTTATTGGTTATTGTACACACACTGACTTGTAAAATGTTTTTACTTGAAAAATTGTTGTCAGATGTATCTATTTAATCTGTTCTTCAGAAAGAAAAAGTTTAGGTCATTAATCAGAACACTGGGTTTTTGTGAATGGAATACAACTATTATGTGTGTTGTTGAGAGTGTTTTATAAACATATACTATTTACATGAATCTGATAAAAAAATGTTCATGCAGAGATCATGAATTTTACAGAAATCATCATGTTGGAGTTAAAGGAGAAAAGACTGTGTTTACCATAGTTTCTGTTACACAAAAATATTATGTATTTGACCTTATTTCTGTATGTAGGCTATATATTCTATAATGTAAGTTTATATGTCTGAAGGGTTGATTTTTATTAAAACTAACAAATTTCCAACTTTTTTTTTTTTTTGTATGAAGATCAGAAAACTTGCTAACTTTTTTGTGCCTTAATAATTTATTTTTGTCCCCTTGTCCCAGACCCAAACTTTCAATGTGTCAAAACTATGTTGTTATAGTTTTAAACATGTAAATATCTAAACATATTGAAATAAACTATTTCATTATTTATGTGAAAATTATTAATATATACAGTATATATATGTAGCTATATGTATGTATTTAGCAATAGATAGATGGATAGATTCTATGGAAATCATATTCTACATTGGAATAATGCTTTGTACTTTATCTGTATTTGATTTTGTTCAAGTAAATATAATAAAAAGATGTGTGAAGAAAATGGACAGATCAAGGTAAATATCACTTGTGAGCAGAATATTTTTTATTGCACATCATGTGCAATCAAGCAGTGATTTTGTCAAATTGTGCAAAAATACAACACGGCATAGCTATGAAAAAATATGTAAATTCAAACTATAAAATGTATGGTATTTGGGTGTAAACTATAATCCAGATTGCAGAGCATGGCTGATGAGTGAATGGAATGTGATGGTAGTTTTTTTATTTAACAAGATAAACAAAATACATTCATAATGGCATTCATAATTATAAATAAATAAGCAAGGCACACCAATAAAATTGGGAAAAACGATGAAGAGGGATCTTTTGATTCATATTTCAAAAAATTAGTCTCCTATCAACCCAGTAATGTGTGTGTGTGTATATATATATATATATATATATATATATGGAATGTTATGGTAGTTAGTCTTTTCATTCATCTTTCAAAAAATTAGTAAATTAGTCTCCTATCATCCCAGCAAATTGCCAGGCCTGTTTACTATTCATATATTATCAAAAATTGTTACAAAGATAATAAAGTTTAAATACAGAGAAATACAGTATTGTCTTCATACACTTACATTTACAGATAGAGAATTTACCCAACATGAACATTACATTAACAAAAATAGTCTGCCTTTTTGTGGTACAATATGGTTTCTAGAAAAAGTAGAAGTTTCCAACCAATACAACTCTCAAAAACGAAGGTTCTTTGCCATCTGTGGTTCCATGAAGAACCTTTATCGTCTATGGAACCTTTCCATTCCACGAAAGGTTCTTTAGAATTTTAAAATGTTCTTAACACTGTTCAAATGTTCTTTTGGGACCCAAAATGGTTCTTCTATTGCATCGCTGCGCAAAACCGACCTTTTGAAACCTTTATTTTTAAGAGTGCAAGTCATATCTTCCCAGAGAATATCTGAGGGCATACAGTAGGGATGCGCGCGCTCTAGAGGCTGAACCGCTCCGCTGTTGAATTATTGAGCGCTTGTCAAGAAGATGGCGGCTTCCTGGGCGGCATGAAAAGATGTAGAGTTAGCAATATCTACAGTGAAAGACGCACCCAGGGTTGAATTCGTTCTCTGAGTCCTCTCTCGTGATTTTTAAATTAAGTTAACGAATCGGAACGAGTAAGTATTTTGTGCCAGGCAATGACAGAATCCGAATATTTTGCAGCTTTCTGTGACGGCTAACGGTACATCCGCCATTTTTCTTGAGGGAAGCTAAGCGAGTAGCCAGAGACGAAACAGTAACTGAAGTTATTGAACTGTGCATCTCGAATAAAATGCAATTTGAAATTCTAACAGTAAATAAACATGAAACATGTAACATTTTCTCTGTTGTGCCAAATGAGTATGTAGAATTTGCAATGTTGTAATGAGCTATTTAGCATTGAAGCTAACTGGCTGCCCAATGGATCTCATTGAACATTTCAGATAGAGTGCTAATGCGGCTAATAGCTAGCAGCAGCCGATATACGTTCTTCTTTTTAGTTTTATCAGCGCTGATTTGTAGCAAGAACATGAGTATTTATGGTGTATTTATTTATAACTATACACATGCATTTGGATCATTAAAAGGCACTAAGCATTTTTTCCAGAGGGATGGATTGTTTGGTTTGTTTATCAAGATGGCGGCACCCAGACAAGAGAGGCATGAATAATCCACATATCACATAAACTTGCGCTGTTAACCTCTATCAGAATTTATTTTATCATGTGTCAATTTTTTTTTTACCTTTAACAAATTTAAATGTTACCCGCGGTGATTAATTGACTTATTATAATATGATTTCCGTAATATTAACTTTAATATTTTGTTTGGATCGTCGCCCGTTCTTTATTTTTTTAATTCATTTTTGGGGTTTTTTTTTTTTTTTGGGTCGCCCATTTTTCATTATTATTATTTACATTTTTATTATTATTATTATTTTCCATCCCGTTTCCACTTACTAGCTTGTATTTTAGATTTTAAAAAAATATTAAAATTCACCACCTATTTTATTTTTTCGCCACCCATTTCTGTTCACCAGCTCCTGTTTTTTTTACCGTCACCTTTTTTTCTTTTTACTATTTATTTTATTTTTTCCACCGCCCATTTCTATTCACCAGCTCGTATGTTATAATTTTGTTTGTATTTTTTACTATTTTTTTTTTCAATTTTCTATTCACTAGCTTATGTTTTTTTTTACTGTCACCTTTTTTTACTATTTATTTTATTTTTTTCCACTGCCCATTTCTATTCACCAGCTCGTATGTTAATTTCTTTTTACCGTCACTTTTTTTTACTATTTCTTTTCCACCACCCATTACTATTCACCAGCTCATATGTTGGATTTTTTTTTTTTACTAATTTAATTTTTTTCCACCGCCCATTTCTATTCACCAGCTCGTATGTGTTAGAATTTTTTTTTACTAATTTATTATTTTTTTCCACCGCCCATTTATATTCACTAGCTTGTATGTTTTTGGGGTTTTTTTGTTTACCGTCACCTTTTTTTCTTACTATTTATTTAACTAATTTTTTTTCCACCGCCCATTTCTATTCACTAGCTTGTATGTTAGAATTTTTTCGCCGCCCATTTCTGCTCACTAGCTTGTCTGTGTTAGCTTAGCCGCTTAGCAGCTAACTAGGCGCTCGTGCTGGTAGCGTTTAGCTAGCCTCTGCAAGATGGCGGCATACACATCCTCATTGCGCTTTTCTTTTTCTCCTAGAGACATTTAACCTAAACATGCTTTCTAGTTTACAATACAGAGATTTAAGGAAAAAATGCACAGGAGCCCACCTGCATGTAATGTTATGTATTTTTAATAACTTTCCTATATTTCTCCGGGAATTCGCGTTTGTTCAGCCGCCGGCGTCTGTCTATTTATTTTCTTCTCGTGATGAAAAGCGTCTTTTGCCGCTAAAATGGCGGTTCGCGCAGATTTGAGCGGCTAACATGCTAACCGGCCAACATTCTTCACACGCTATCCTTTTGGTTTCCGAAGCGCACAAACACTAATATTTGTTATAACGGGGTTTTTGTAGTACATTTTAGGCAGCATTTGGCCCAAAAAAAGCTTGTGGAAGTCGAATACATTTTAGTGACCTAGTTAGCTCGCGCGAGGCTACCGTGCACTAGCGGGCTAATCCAGTTAGCACAGAGATTTTGACACACGAATGCTGTTGAGATCCGAACTAAAACCAGCGCTGTGCGTGGGATTTGTGTTTCGCTAGAGAAGTGGACATGGCTTCTTCAGGCACCTCGGTTCTGCAGCCGCGCTGGAAGAGGGTTTTGGGCTGGTCTGGCCCGGTTCCTCGCCCAAGACACGGACACCGAGCTGTGGCCATTAAAGAGCTGATGGTGGTGTTCGGCGGAGGGAATGAAGGCATTGTGGATGAGCTGCACGTCTATAATACAGGTGAGAATATTATTATTTTGTAATAAGGCGGTTATTTTGCGCGTACTTGCGTTTTATTTCAGTAGCATTTAGCTCGCTATGTTATTAGCCCGATTTTGTCCCTTCTACGGTCTCTTCTTGGTGGTCAGAGGTGCTGTTTTGGTTTTTACAAACGCTACAATTTGTTGCATTTTTGCACTTTACATAACTCCTTTTTATATTTGTTTAGTAGTTTCTGGACTAATTGTTTATATATGCATTATTAGCCCTGGTGCATTAGCGCAGTTAGCGGCTAGACGAAATCTGCATAAGTGATCAGCTACCTAAGCTAACTAGCCATAAAGAATGTGCACAAAGATATTACACTTGTAATTCAAAACTCGCACCGTCAAGTGGTGTTTGCACTGACATTAGCGCACTTAATTTCAGTGCATCATCTGCAGAATATGATACTGCATTTATGCGCACTGTTGAATTGATCTGTGTTGTGTTCAGATGTTTGTGTGTTGAAGTGTCGGCTATCCAGCTAAAACGCTACAGCACTAGCCAAGCACTGAAACTTGCACGCCAGGAAAAATGCAAAGATAAATGGCGGGTTAAAGCAACGCCGCCTACGTCATCACAACACACATGCCCCGCCCACAATATTTCCCGCATTTCCATGTAAATACTTCTGGAATGAATGGAAGAGTTTGTAATTCACAGAATTTCTGATGTGGATATTTTAGTTAATTTTAAATAGTGTTGCAAAGTTTTGGTAAGGTCTGGGGAATGATATAAAACTGTAATGAGTAGATGCACTCCAAAAAGCATTGTTTTACATTGAAAATATATATGCTACATGTTGTTAAGTGATGCTTATTAATAAGATGGTGATATAAAGATGCCCTACATTTGCATGTTGCTCATGGATCATTGTTTTCTTCTGGAAGCTGTTTATAGCTATGCACAACCAGTATTATTCATTGAGGTTCTATTATAGTATCTATACTAAATGCTGTTACAGATTTAGTTAATATTTAGAATTTTTTTTTTTTTTTTTTGCATTTTTGTTAAAGCTTTAGTAAGTAACAAAATGGTTTTAGTTAAAGGATTAGTTCATTTCAGAATTACAATTTTCTGATAATTTACTCACCCCCATGTCATCCAAGATGTTTGTCGAAAAGAAATTAAGTTTTTTGACGAAAACATTCCAGGATTTTTCTCCATATAGTGGACTTCAACGTGTTGAAGGTCCAAATGTCAGTTTCAGTGCAGCTTCAAAGGGCTCTACACGATCCCAGACGGGGAACAAGGGTCTTATCTAGCGAAACGATTGGCCATTTTCTAAAAACAATAAAAATGTATGTACTTTTTAACCACAAATTCTCGTCTTGCACTGTGATGCGCCACGCATTACATAATCATGTTGGAAAGGTTAGGTCGGATGTAGACCTTTCTAACGTGATTGTTATGCGTGGCGCATCACAGAGCAGTGCAAGACAAGTATTTGTGGTATTTACATTTTTATTTTTTTAGAAAATGATCGATCGTTTCACTAGATAAGACCCTTATTCCTCAGCTGGGATTGAGTAAAAGTCCTTTGAAGCTGCACTGAAACTGTAAATTGGACCTTCAACACGTTGAAGTCCACTATATGGAGAAAAATCCTGGAATATTTTCATCAAAAACCTTAATTTCTTTTCAACTGAAGAAAGAAAGACATAAACATCTTGGAAGACATGGTGGTGAGTAAATTATCAGGAAATTTTAATTCTGAAGTGAACTAATCCTTTAACTAAAATTGCAGAATGAAAGAACATGATGCATTGCAACACGCCACTGAAAGAACTTTATTTATCAAAACCACAATGACGCAACTATATGTTTCTCAACAGCCACCAATCAGTGGTTTATTCCTGCTGTCCGGGGTGACATTCCTCCCGGCTGCGCTGCATATGGATTTGTGTGTGATGGCACCAGACTCCTTGTGTTCGGGGGCATGGTTGAGTACGGAAAATACAGCAACGATCTTTATGAACTACAGGTAAGCATATTGGCAACATCTTTAAATCTCAAAGGTTAAGCTTTTTTCATTACTGCTTTCTCATAGCATCAGCCCTATCGTTTGTAATAATTAATTAATTTCTGTCAAATACTTCAAACAGGCCAGTAGATGGGAGTGGAAACGTTTGAAGCCCAAAGCCCCCAAAAATGGCCCGCCACCCTGTCCTCGCTTGGGCCACAGCTTTTCTCTAGTTGGAAACAAATGCTACTTGTTTGGTGGACTGGCAAATGACAGTGAAGATCCCAAAAACAATATTCCCAGGTAAAAGATGGAGCCAAACTAATTCATGAATGTGTGAGCAGCAGATCCATAATTTAATTATTTCTCTGTTTTTACACCAGATACCTGAATGACCTCTACACACTCGAGCTACGCCCAGGGTCAAACGTAGCAGGCTGGGACATCCCCATTACATACGGCGTGCTTCCCCCTCCTCGCGAGAGCCACACTGCTGTTGTCTACACAGAGAAAACGTCCAAAAAGTCTCGTCTCATCATCTACGGCGGCATGAGTGGTTGCCGTCTTGGAGACCTCTGGACTTTAGACATAGGTGAGAGAAAGTATTCATAGTTTTCAGTCACGTAAATGAAACAGAGGCCTGGAAGGCAAAATATCCATAGAACTGAAAGAAATTATGGTTTTTGAGGAAAACATTCTAGGATTTTTCTCCATATAGTGGACTTCAACAGTTACCAACAGGTTGAAGGTCCAAATTGCAGTTTCAGTGCAGCTTCAAAGGGCTCTACATGATCCCAGACGAAGAATAAGGGTCTTTTCTAGCAAAACGATCGGTCATTTTCTTAAAAAAATAAATAATAAAAATTAGATACAATTTGGACCTTCAACCCGTTTACCCTGCTGAAATCCACTATATGGAGAAAAATCCTGGAATATTTACCCTAAAATAAACATTTCTTTCTTTGGTCAAAAAGAAATTAAAGGGATAGTTCACCCAAAAATGAAAATTTGATGTTTATCTGCTTACCCCCAGGGCATCCAAGATGTAGGTGACTTTGTTTCTTCAGTAAAACACAAATGATCATTTTCAACTCCAACCGCTGCTGTCTGTCAGTCAAATAATGCGAGTGAATGGGAACTTGAACAATAAGAGTAGAAAAAACATGCACAGACAAATCCAAATTAAACCCTGCAGCTCGTGACGACACATTGATGTCCTAAGACACGAAACGATCGGTTTGTGCGAGAAACCGAACAGTATTTATATCGTTTTTTACCTCTAAAACACCACTATGTCCAACTGCTTTCAGCATTCGCTTAGTGAAGTCTGATCACACTCTGACAACGGCAGTGATGTCTCTTGCATAGACTTCAGTGAGTGCTAGACATCACTTCTGAACGCAGTTGGACATAGTGGTGTATTAGAGGTAAAAAATGATATAAATACTGTTCGGTTTCTCGCACAAACTGATCGTTTCGTGTCTTAGGACATCAATGTGTCGTCACGAGCTGCAGGGTTTCATTTGGATTTGTCTGTGCATGTTTTTTCGACTCTTATTGTTCAACTTCCCATTCACTCGCATTATTTGACTGACAGACGGCAACGGTTGGAGATAAAAATCATCATTTGTGTTTTACTGAAGAAACAA